>NW_020664381.1:6933922-6989775 GCF_002925995.2 Terrapene triunguis
GGGAGGGCGGCCAGAGCGCCGGGGGGAGGGCGGCGAGCCTGGCCGTGGCCCCGCTCTCCCCGGGGGCCGGAGCGCCGCGCCGCCCCCCTCCAGGTGCCGCCCCAAGCACCAGCTTGGTGGGCTGGTGCCTGGAGCCGGCCCTGATGCCATGCCTTAGCACAATGCCTGTCCCTTTGCTCTCTCCTGTCACTATCTGCCTGGG
This sequence comes from Terrapene triunguis, assembly GCF_002925995.2. Lineage (NCBI taxonomy): Eukaryota > Metazoa > Chordata > Testudines > Emydidae > Terrapene > Terrapene triunguis. Next base: position 6,934,125 of record NW_020664381.1, read on the forward strand.
TTCACTCTTCTTTAATCCGTCTCATTTTTGTTCTTGAATCTTTTGTATTCTCTTTTGATCTCTTTTCTTGCAACTCTCCCTTTGGCATACAGTGGTTCTCAACCTTTCCAGACTACTATACCCCTTTCAGGAGTTGGAAGCCTGATCCCCGCCTCCTGGAGCTGAAGCATGTAACTTAGCTTCTTGGAGCCCCTGGTGGCATGGGGCCCCAGGCAATTGCCCTGCTTGCCATGCCCTAACGCCAGCCCTGCACTTGTGACCCCCCCTAAACTGTCCCGCAACCCCCTGGAGGTCGCAACGCCCAGGTTGAGAAACACTGATCTATATGAGTTGATGTACCCACCCACCCCGGAAGACTTCTGCGTACCCCCAGGGGTACATGTACCCCAGTTGAGAACCATTCCTCTAGCAGACTAATAATATAGGCCTGGTCTACACTAACACCCCAATTCGATCTAAGGTACGCAACTTCAGCTACGTGAATAACGTAGCTGAAGTCGACATACCTTAGTTCGAATTTACCGCGGTTCAGACGCGGTCCACACACGGCAGGCAGGCTCCCCCATCGACTCCGCGGTACTCCTCTCGCTGACGTGGAGTACCGCAGTCGACGGCGAGCACTTGCTGGTTCGAATTATCGCGTCCACACCAGACGCGATAAATCGAACCCGGAAGTTCGATTGCCAGCCGTCGAACTACCGCGGTAGTGTAGACAAGCCCATAGAGTCAGATGCAGCTGATTACTAATCCAGGCTGTCACCTTCTGCACATGTTTACATAGCCCTCTGATTTTTTTTATATCTGTGTACTGTTGTCAGTGAAGATTTACTGTTACCAAATACCATATGTCTTCCTTAAGGAGCCATAGTGTTCACCTTAACTTCTGGTTTCTTTGTTGAGTTCTTCTGTATTCACTTAAATCTACTGGAGATGATTCTGACTTTGGGGGGGATGGAACTAGAGCTGGGTGAATAACTGACTTTTTGGTTTGCTGGTAGTTCCAAAACAACTTAAAAAAATTGTTTTGAGTCAAATGAAATGTTTGTTTCCATTTCAAAAGGTTTATTATTATTATTATTTTATTTATTTATTAAAATAAAAATTAAGGAAATTTCAAAACAAGAGTAGTTTCTAATTGAAAAACCAAAACATTTTGAAAATGTTGAAACAAAACATTTTGTTTTTTTCAGAATTTTTTTTTTTGGTTGTTTTTTTTTGTTTGACTGAAACAATTCAGTGACAATTCAGTGCAAAATGTTTTGGTTGACTTGAATCTTCATTTTTCACCCAAAAAAGGTTTGGTCAAAACATTTCACTCAGCTCTAGCTGTAACTAGCTCACCTTCACCTAGAAGAGAAACTCAACACATGAGGGACATGATTCATTACCACATAATTCTGTAGCATTTTTAGTAGCCTTGCTTTGACTAGAGCCAGTGTTGTCTAGTAGTTACAGTAGGGAAGTGTGTGACTGATTCTCTTGTATTCGAGCTCTACTATTGACTCACTCTTTGCACTTGGCCAAGTCACTTACCCACCTCAGTCTCCATTCACATATCTGTATAATGGAGGTTATAATACATCCCATCCCTGTGTTTCACAGGGATGCTGCAAGGTTTAACTAACTAGTGTTTGTAAAGTGCTTTATGGACCCTGAACGGGGAGCATTATATGAATGCTAAGAGTGTATCAAAGCAATTATTGTCCTTTTCATTTTAACAACCTGTTTCATCTTCAGGATACAACAGTCTGACAGGAGGTATATTTTAGTGCCTACTCCCACCCCGTGGGAAAAAAATGTGCTCCACTCTTCTGGAGAGGATGTGTGAGAAGTATCTCAAGATGCTTATGTGTTAAGTCTTCATTCCTTCATTTTAAGTACTGGTCATGTTCCAGACTCTTCTGCAGTCCAATACTCTTACAAGGACCACTCAATTTTGAAGGAATACGTACAATGAATAACACAACTATGTAAAGGAAGTAGGAGCTGGTAATTTTGGAACCTATGTTACCTTTAGTCAGAATTCTTGGGGACAGGAAGTTATTATCAGCCGGCACACGCTGGGAGACTTACTAGATGTATCTGTTACGGGCATTTAGGGAGTATGAAGGGCATGTTATGCTACATTTAATCGTATTTTAAAAGTGAATTTGGGGCTCATGTAAGTTATCCAGTTGAGCTCATCCCTTCATTTCACATAGGCACTGAAGCCAGTAATGACTGCCAGCCAAATGTCCCTCTGCGTATCCAGTGGAAATGGACACGCCTTAGTCCTGGATAGCAAATCTTTTTCAGGTAACGAACAGAAGTAAATAGGGTGTTCCACACCACAGTCTGCATGTGTCTGTTTGATTTAAGGAGCAATTGCTGGAAGTGGCTTCCTCTCCCTTTAACACTGAGAAGGATAATGCCAACTAGGGGTCTCACAGGACCGAGATGTCTGTAAAAGTCATAGCATTTATATCAGCCATTTTGCAGATAGTTTTTGTTTCCCAAAATGTTTCATTCAGTATATCAATGCAGAGCTAAGCAATGACCTGTGACAGACTTTATAATGCAACTGAAGAATGAGCCATATTCAGAGAGTGTCAGAATGATTGTTCTGAGCTTCTGTCCTCTCTCCCTACTTCAGACTCCAAAGAGATGTGGGGCAGAGGGAATGGAGGGGGCTGTGAGGGCTGCAGGATGAAGTATGTTGAAAGAAATTTTGATGGATGCATGAGGTGTGTGCAGGACCTGTGGAGTCAGTCGTGTGGTGTGCCTTGGGGGACGGGGAGTGATGCCAGGAGAGCAGGAGTGTGGGTGACTGGTGGGGATGTGCTGAAGATAGGATGAGAGGAAGGAGGCTGGGTCATTTGTGTGGCTGCCCTGGGGTGATTACCCAGGAGCAGGGGAACACTGGGTGCAGGCAAGGGAGCCAAGAGCTGAGTCTCCTTAGGGCCAGGTGCAGGGCGCTGTACCCAGGTGCAAGTCACACTCCCCTTTCTTATTTTGTGAGAGGAGGCAACTCACTTGCTGAGGATCTGCTGTCCTCTGGGATGCTGTGTCTCTGGGCCACCTGACCTCCGTGCCCAGCCGGCCCCCAGCTCTTGAATAGAGCTGCCCCCAGCCTCCCTGTCCCCTGTGCTCACAGTCTGAGGTTGGCTCCCGGTGCCCATATCGCAGGTTCCCGCCCACATACGCACATAATCTGAGGCTGGTTCCCAACACCCAGACTTCAGGTTGCCTCCCACTCATGCTCACAGTGAGAGGATCTGGCTTACAGCACCCAGATCACAGCCTCCCGCCCTCTTCCAGCTGCACAGCCTGGTGAGTTTGCATGTTTTCCTGTTTGCCTCTCAGCCTTTGTACAGATCAAGGGGAAAGCAAGTAGCTGGGCAGCTGGGCCTGCTCAGGACATTTTTTTGCAGGGCCCCCATAGGAACTAGGAGCAAATTTTCCCCTGCTCTGACCCCAGTGAAGCCGGAGACAAATTTGGCCTTAGCTGTCTCCAGAGCTCACTTGTTTCTGCTTCTCTTTTTCTTGGCAGTAGCTGGAAGCCTGAGTCTTGACTGTATTTTGCTAAGACAGGTTGGTACTGCAAAATAAAGTTCAGTGCAAAGGGGCTGGAGTGAGAGTGGGGGAAATAATAATGCTCATAGGAGCCACAGGTCACATAAGCCTCCCTCAAAGGAATTCGTGGAGATGAATAAAAAGGGAGAAGGTCTTTAACTTGATGTTGTTATTGTTTATTTGTATGGTGCCAGGCATTGGCCTGGCCCTTTACAGTCCATGTGTTACGCATCAGCCTATCGTAGCTAGATCTGGAGGGACAGACACTGTGCACATGATTTTAGGCTGTCATATCGTATGTGTGAAGTGAGGGTTGAATTTCTATCTTGTAATCATATAAACATAACAGTTTGTAAAGGAACAAGTCAACCAGCCCAGCCCCGCTGTATCTGTGTGGCTGTCTAAAGTGGAATTATGAATGATGGTTGAGGATTGGGTGAACAGTGAGACACAGGAAGAGGAATGATGACAATATAATCTGTTCACACTCGGAAGTTTATTACATTACAATAGTTGAAGAAAACAGTCTGAGTCGGTGTACAGGAGTGGAAGCATAAACCTACCTAAAGCTACGTCTACACTATACACCTCTTCTGGTGGTGTGTAGTTTACAGGTAGCTACGTAGTTTACGAAAGGCACACCATAGTGCGCAGCTACACGAGTCAGTGACAGGCTCTGGCAGAGGGAGGCAGTTGGGAAAAGGCATCAGCTGCTCCCCACTGTCAGAGCCTTTCACTGCAGCTAGGGAAGGCTCTGGCAGGGGGAGGCAGGCAGCAAGGAAAGGCTCAGCCTTTTTCCTGCTGCCTGTCCCCCTGCCAGAGCCTCCCCCCCTGCTGGAGTCTTTCCCTGCAGGATCCAGCAGTGGGGAGCTGGCAGCCTTTCCCTGTGGTCCCCCTCCCCCACAGCCAGAGCCTTTTCCTGCACCTGTATCCCAACTACACACTCACACCCTTCAGGATGTCTTTACTCTACTGGCTTAATCCGTGTTTTACCATCTACACTGCTGTTTATACCTCTGCTGGGGGCTAAATGTGTGTGTACACCGCACACTGCTGAAAGAACCCTGCTGTGTAGCTGCGCCCTGTCTATCTTAGGTGTTTCTCTTGTGCCCATCACCATGATATCTAAACACATACCTAACTATGCCCAACATTTAGTCAGTGCAGTAGTAAATTTTACCTGTTTCTGTTCTGTCTCTGGTGGGACCCTGGCATTCTGGATGCCAGATTGTTGCATACATTTTTAAAAGCCATATGAAAAAAATGGGGGCTCAGTTGTGGAACACTCCAATCTCCAGAAAACTGCTCACCCTAGCAATCTCTCTGAGTAAACAGCCAGGGAAGAGAACCACTTTCACTCTGAAGTAATTGGTTACAATTATGTATAACGGGTGAGGACAGTACTGTTGCAAGACATTGTATTGGAGTGATTATGGGCAAAGAGCAGTGGTAACATTTATGTGTTGGATTGGCACACAGGCTTTCAGCCCCTAATCACTCCATGAAAAGATTACTACGGTGCTGTATTTTCAGAAGACAAATACTTCTGTAGAGATTTCAATGATAGGCTGCTATGGCGGATGGTCATATGGCAGGAAAGATATTAGGGTCAGATCCCCAACTGGTGTAAATCATCCTAGCTCCATTGACTTGAAGGGAGTCACACCAATTTACGCCCAGTGGAGGATCTGGCATTTAATAGTTATCTGTCTCTACGTTACACACACTATGACAGTGATTCTCAAACGTTTGTACTGGTGACCCCTTTCACACAGCAAGCCTCTGAGTGTGACCCCCCCCCTTATAAATTAAAAACACTTTTTTATATATTTAACACCATTATAAATGTTGGAGGCAAAGCCGGGTTTGGGGTGGAGGCTGACAGCTCGCGACCCCACCATGTAATTACCTCGCGACCCCTGAAGGCTCCCGACCCCCAGTTTGAGAACCCTGGCACTATGAAAATCTGTCACTTTCTAACCTCAGCACGCATGAAAAAGCACAGACATCCTAAAAAAGTGTTGGGCCCGATCCTGCCCACTTTGTGGCCAGTGTCAATATTCCCCTGGACATCACAGGTGCAAGATCAGGTCCTTTTTTGAACATTATAATAAGATCACTCTTACTGAATGACAACTGTAAAAGTGAGCTGGGGCCAAACAGAATTTTTCAACATTTGTTCCTTGGAATGCGTGCTTTCTGATCAAGCATGAACCTGTCAAAATAACCAACCTAAATGAAATATTTAGAATAGACACTGCAAAGGAATACTGATATGTTGAAATTAACCCTTCAAGTTGTGTTGTATACATTGTACTTGTATGTATCTCACATAGATGTATCTATGCTTTTAGGGATGAATTAGTTTTTGACTGTCTTTCATTTCTTAGCACAGCCACTCCATAGTCACAAATGTTTCTATTTGGTAATGAACTGACTGATAGAAATCAGAGAAGATGTATTATGGTACTGTAGTACTTGAACTTTCATTTGAAAGACCTGGAACCAGGTGTGTTCATGGGCAGTCTTCAAACCAGCTCTCAGCAGTCTCATGTCATGCACGTGGAAAACCTGAAACACACAGAGACAATTCATCTGTATCTCCATCAAGTTGAAAAGTGTGCTGAGCTTCCTGTGTTTGTGGGTAATGGCTTTTTATCTGGTTCATCTAACACCCACATTCTGCTATTGCACTGCTACAGGAGATTGTTCCTGATCACTCCACTGAAAAGCAATCTATTTTTAAACAAAGGGATCCTGGTGGGTTGAAAGCTTTATTTACCAACTTCCTGGATTGCTACATGAACTGTTTAAGCACTAATTTGAAAGGCATCTGCTGGCAGAGAACCCCCTCTGATATCTTCCTTCACATACATCTGTCAGGTGCCACCTCAGGCTAATTTCTCTTTGGCAATAGGCCCCCATAGGATGAAGATACAAATCAAGAACAAAGTGGCCATTGGTTGCTTATTTAGCAATTTTAGTTTTCTGGAGAATTTTCTCTGCCACTAATGCACCTCTCCCATCCCCTCCCATTCTTGCTTCACAGATGACAGGGCTCTTGTCTAGGCCAGAAAGAATTAATTGGGTGCTAATTGGGTAGCACATGCACATAAAGTGATTGTTGGAGGGTAATATGGAGGACAGAGCAGTGTGACTACAGTTCAGTGTACATTTGAATAAGGGCAAGGGGACAAAGACTGTCTAAGGCCTTGTCTACAAGGGTGTTTTGTACCAGTGCAAGTCACAGTTTGCACCAGTGCAGCACACTTACGCTAGGGGTTTGCACTCGTGCAGCTACATTGGTGTAAAAAATCCTAGTGTAGAAAAGCCCTCAATTTAAATCATCCCAAACAATAGCTGCAGACAAATAGAGAAAGGAAACATTGGGCCAAACCCTCAGCCGATGTCAGTCAGATGGAGCTAGGCTGATTTATAGCAGCTGAGGCTCTGGCTCCTTCTGTTTTAAATAGTGCTACATTTACAAATAAATATTTTAAAACACATTGAAACTGATGGACCGCTGCCCGTAAACTCTCCTGCTTTTCCCACTGACAGAAGTGCTGTATGAGCTTCCTGCAGGCCTGCTCTAGGACACTTCTTGTCAGAATGACAGCTAGCAGGTGCTTGGGTGCTAAATTAGTTGTGTTTACAGCAAATTGGAGTGAGGCTGGAATGTTTGAAAGACACTAGAGATGTACTCGATTGCACACATGAGGAAATCAAGTCAACAAAGTGGCAGCTAGGGATATTTTTGTACCTACATCAAGCAGCAACTGAGGGAATGAAATTTAGCTCTTGACTCAAAGAGAGGGTTCAGAGGGAATCCCTCATCTCCTTACACAGTAAGGCCAGGATTTGGAGGCAAAGAGGACAAGACTCCCATATTGGGAATAAACAGAGCATGAAAGAATAGAAGTTCAATTTCATCCTTTGTGCAACTCTATTGTAGTCACTAGAGTTATTGCCAAATACAAGGGTTGATCCTTGTGTGAGGACCACCAAGGAATTGGAACTGTAGGCCTAATTCACCACAGCAATACTCCAGTTTTACACTGATGCAACTTGACTGGTTTCAGTGGAGTCACACGAGTGCTAAACAGGAGTAATGCAGTGGTGAACTAGGCCTTGTATTCTTATGTCTCAATGTAATATCACCTTCTGACCCTTCTTAAGGGTCTTTCTATCTAGGGTGACCAGATGTCCTGATTTTATAGGGACAGTCCTGATATTTGGGGCTTTTTCTTATATAGGCTCCTATTACCCCCCACCCCCGTCCCAATTTTTCACACTTGCTGTCTGGTCACCCTATTTCTATCTGAATCCAAAATCCCGCTGGAACTTTAGAGCCAATAATAAATGACTTAAAGGGTTTCCTAAAGTCCTCATTTATCTCTTGCCCATCCAGAATGTAAGTAGTCCACAGGATTTATCTTTGACAGTTATACTTGCACAGCTATCTTTGAACAGCCCATCCTGCCCATCCATTGTAGATCAGTGGAGAAGGAGAAAGTGTACACAATGTCCAAATGTTATGTGCAGTAGTTCACACACTCCTCCATTTGCAGTTTTTTAAAATTCACACACACATTCTACAAATTCATCACTGTATTTACTATGAAAGTTCAGTTATCTTGGAAGCATTGTCATGTGTAGGAGTATAGTTAGCTGAGGGCTACAACCCATTTAAGTTAATGGATCAGTCCTTAAAGGTTGCTCACATTTGTTAATATTTTACGTTAGCAAATAGTTAAATAGCTCTCCAGAATGAATGGTCAGCTGGGAGATTCAAAGAAATTATTTCTTGTTTTGTTTTGAAATTACTTTGGTTGGGTGGCACTTTCCATTTTACAGTATTCAGAATGTTGACACACTTCCCACCCAGTTTGTAGAAAAAATTCTCTCAGAAAAAGGCTTCAATTTCCTTTTTTCTTTTCTTTTTTGCTTTTAAAGGATCTGTCAACAGCTGTGAAATGTGAATGTATTTTAGCCTGCTGAGCTCAAGTTACCAAGACGTAATTTTCTGTAAGTAAATTTGACCTGTCAGAATTCTTTGTCTAAAGCAATAATTTGGATCTGGGTATTATTTTGTAAGGGAGATTTTTCCATCTTGTGGGCAGATAATTTGGACCCTCGTCAAACAAATGTTAAACTCAGCTTCTATGTATTGTAAAAGGTAATCAGAGGGTTCCTATGCTGTAGAACAGGGGTTCTCAAACTATGGGTTGGAACCCCTCAGGGGATCGTGAGGTTATTACATGGGGGGGGGTCATGAGCTGTCGGTCTCCAACCCAAACCCCGCTTTGCCTCCAGCATTTATAATGGTGTTAAATATATAAACAAGTGTTTTTAATTTATAAGGGGGGGTCACACTCAGAGGCTTCCTATGTGAAAGGGGTCACCAGTACAAAAGTTTGAGAATTAGTGCTGTAGAAGGATACTGTTGCTATGTGAAATTTGATGGTAAGTGCGTTGTTTCAGTTCACATCTCGACTGAGCCATACTTTAAAGTTTCAGGATTGACCCGAACCACCAAGCAACCCAAATGGCCAATTTTTGTCTGATTTCAGTTTGAAATCATCAAATTTCATGTGGTTTGATTGAAACCATTAATCTTCCCTAGAAAATGTGAGGTGCAGGAGTTCCTGCTTTCTCCAAAATGTTTATAAACTTAAGCTGAGTGTTAAGTTTGCTAGGAACCCAAACCCAGGGGAAATGTTGCATAGTTTGCGGTTTCATAGCAAAAGGTTCACACAATTCCAATGCTGAAACCAACATACTGTTCTTGTATTAGAGTTTCATTTCGTTAACTTTCATATCATTATATTTCAGGTAAATAAATGCAGTTTTTATAAAGGAGAAAGAATCATAGGATCAATTTCTTTTTTTCATTTCCAGTGCATCATAGCATCTCTGTTTGCAGATGTCAGAGAGAGAGATGGATAAATAATAGATTTTTCTGTTTGCTGGCAATTAAAAAAATGTTTTTGGTCAATTTGAAAAGAAATGTTTTGAAATTTTTGGTGAATTAAAAAGTTGAAAAAATCATTTTGAGTCAAACAACCTGTTTTCATTGAGTTTCAAATGTTTCATTTCAATTTTGACCATTTTTTGTTTTGGATTGTTTCCTTTTTAAGTTAAAGGAAAATGCGGGGGCGGAGGGTAGAAGTAATTTCAAATTAAAAAATCATAACTTTTGTTCTTGTTTTTTTGGATTAAAAAATAAAAAATTGCGTTTTCTTTTCAGGCAAAAGAATTTGACAAAATTGACATGAATTTGCAAAGGTTTTGGTATCAGAGGGGTAGCCATGTTAGTCTGGTTCTGTAAAAAGCGACAAAGAGTCCTGTGGCACCTTGTAGACTAACAGACGTATTGAAGCATAAACTTTCGTGGGTGAATATCCACTTCGTCAGACACAATGGGTATTCACCCATGAAAGCTTATGCTCCAATACGTCTTTTAGTCTATAAGGTGCCACAGGACTCTTTGTAACTTTTTACAAAGGTTTTGGTGTCACTGAATCTGCAGTTTTCACCACACAAAAAAAAACTTTCACACAAAAAATATGCCCATACACTATCTAGAAACAGAAAATTTAACCCGGCCTCACAAAATAGCACATATTTGAGTGCCATTACTCCTAAACTGAGTGTTTGGAGTGAAAATCACTCCCGTGCAGAAGGCCAGCACAAGATCTGTGCTCCACTCAAGTCCTACTTAAGCCCTCAAAATAAGGCTCAAGTAGCGTGTAAGACCTGCATAAACCTTGTGCTGGCCCAGGAGCAAATTTTACCCTTGATGTAAATGAATAAAATACAGTACATGGCTAAAAAAATCCCATTTAAATCAGAAGAGCCTGTGTAAATGGACCACTCTGTTTTCATATAATTAAAACTGTATAAAGAACTGACAGCTCCTATATTATTACAAGATTACCATCAGTGAAGTCACCTTGAACTACAATACCTGCTATTCAAAAAGTCTAAGGGCATAATACAATAAGGAATGTTTGTTTTAATTTATTACAAAAGCTAAATTATGCCTTGTACTAAGATTAAAGTGACATGTCAGTTATATTGTCTGGTTAGGGAGACTTGCATATTGCAATCCTGATACATTGTTCTTATCCACTGAAAGGATTTACTGGACAGGATGTCTGGTATTGAGACTCTAAAGGGGGAAATGATCATTAAGCTTCTTGTGTAAAACTCTCAATCAAAATAGGATTGATTACCAAAAATCTTTGATTCCTTGTGCCAAAGTGATTTGATTGCACTCTATATGGCAGTATTCCTGATTTGCAAGGATGTCACCAGAGGTCAGCTTAACTATCCAGCAAAACTCTCAATTGCATGGTGGCTTTCTTTGAGAAGGGCTCTGTGAATCAGTGACAGGAGGGTGGTTGTTTTTTGTTTTACTGGAGGTAAGGTGGGCAAAGGGAAGCACTTTTCATCACCAGCCCCTAGGAGCTCCTGCACTGGAGGTTGCTGCCTCTTTCTTCTGTCACCTGCTGTTTTCACAGCTGCCTCCTGGCTTTTCCACTCCCTATTCTCCCCCAACCTCTGTTTTACTGCAGCACAGTGGGGAAACAGACAGAGAGAGCAGTAGTAATTTATTTAGGATGTTTGTACTTACATAGTAAACATGACTATAAATTGACACATTAAGGGACAGGTCCTCAGCTGATGGAAATTGAAATTGAATACATCTTCACTAAATGTAATAGATTTATGCCAATCTACACCAACTGATGATGGGGTCTGAAATATTTTGTTTCCAAGTTCAGCATTCTCCCATGCAGGGCCGGCTCTAGGCACCAGCAAAGCAAGCAGGTGCTTGGGGCGGCAAATTTGCAGGGGCGCAAGAATCCAGCATGACAGCTGAGAACCAACAGGGAGCCCTGGGAGCTGTAGTTCCTTGGTTAGCTCCCTGCGTATAGAGCCAGCCCTGGAGCAGGGAAAGAACTACATTTCCCAGCATTCCCTTGGCCGCAATTAACAGGAAAGGGAGGGGGAAGGAGTGTAGAACTGAAACCTCATGCTACAGCTTGCTGTGAATGGTAGGGACAGAGCCAGCTCTAGGTTTTTGGCTGCCCCCCACCTCAGCCCTGGGCTCCCCCCGCCCCCCCGTGTTGCCCGCTCCCCGCCCCCCCCTGCACCTGCACCCCCTGCTGCCCCAGCTCTGGCCCCCACCTGCACCTCCTGCCGCCCCAGCCCTGGGCTCTCCCCCAAAGAAAGAATTGGGTGGACTAAATGGACATTGCACCTCTCTATCTGAAGCCTAGCAAGGCAGGTACGTGGATCCCACTAGAATTTAAAATGAAAAGTAAGGGAGGGGAGGCTCTACTAGACTGGGCAGCTTTAGATACAGTACCAGGCACGTAGGAGGATTGACACTTCTGAGCCATGGAAGCAGAAATTGACTTTTCTTTTCCAGATTTAGCTAATATTCAGAAAGGGAATCCAGCACCTGCCTTCCAGATTTGAACACCCTCAAAATTCAGGAGTGCTCAAGCTCAATTTGGGCAGCTGTTACTTCATTTCTCCCAAATCAAATATACTGATCCACTGTAACTTGCTGTAGGAAAAAGTAGAATAAATTGAGCAAGAAATGCTTCCCAGTGGTTATTAGGACTGGAATTGCTATTTTCAACAGCCATTGCTTTTTATTATTATTATTATTATTATTTTTAAGTTTTAGTTTTATTTGTTTAAAAGGAAGACAGTGATATTGCATTGGCAAATTCCCCATAGAAACAAAGAATGGAACAAAAGAATAATAAAGGCACCTCAACTTTTCCTCATTTATGTAGGACAGTCTTATAATATGCATCCAGATATCCTCCAATCACACAAGCTGAAAATTGTTCCACTTCACTGCAGTTCTGTAACCATATGGGAACCAATCCTGTCTGTGTTCTGTGCACATCCAAAATTCCTGCTGAATGACCCGCCCTGGGAGCGAGTTACCAGTGACCCAGGGCTGGGGCGGCAGGGGGGAAGGGGGCAGCCAAATTCTTTTGCTTGGGGCAGCAAAAAACCTAGAGCCGGCCCTGCTCTCATGAAATAGTTTTCTCCTCTCAGAAAGGAAAGCAGACAGGATATTTATCAGTTGTACAGAATTATTGCCACATTGGGTTTTAAAAGTGTACCTGGCTTTTATGTTTTTCTAGAAATCACCACTTCAGAAAAGAAAGAGTGACGGAAGAAGATGGCAACGCTGTCTAATGATACAGCACTGAATTCACTCCTCTCCAAAGTATTACAAGAATATGTAGACCGGACAAATAACTCTGCATCTTCTCAGGCTGGAAAACCCAGTGACAATCTGGAAATCATCTATGTGCTCTTGTTGCTTGGTTTCTTTGGCTTTTTCACATTTGGAATAATGCTTAGCAACATCCGCTCCAAAAAGCTTGAGCACTCAAACGACCCATACAATGTGTACATTGAAACAGATATTTGGCATAAGCTGGATGAGGCAAATTTTCATGCAAAAATTGTGGGAAGTTATAAATCGTGCTGTGTGTTTGAGAACCAGCTTGCTGTGGAGCAACCTATTAATCAGATTCCTCAGGTGAAGTCTTCATAGAGAAATGGGAGAAAAGATGGTCTGTTAACTTTACAGGTATAGAGCCAGATCTTCACCTGGTACAAATGGAAGTAGCTCATGGCCCATCGGTGCAAAATAATTTTGCATGTAGAACAAAAAATCTCTTTCTGCATAGCATCTACCATGATGTGGTAGCACTGCATTTCATGCACTCCTTGTTCCATGAAATTGGACAATTGTGCTGCAAAGCTTTCAACCTTGAATATCAGGTTGCAGTAATCTCTGGGTAGGTCTACACTTACCTCCGGGTCCGGCGGTAAGCAATCGATCTTCTGGGATCAATTTATCGCGTCTTGTCTAGATGCGATAAATCGATCCCGGATCGATCCCTGAAGTGCTCGCCGTCGATGCCGGTACTCCAGCTCAGCGAGAGGAGTACGCGGCATCGACGGGGGAGCCTGCCTGCCGCGTCTGGACCCGCGGTAAGTTCGAACTAAGGTACTTCGACTTCAGCTACATTATTATTAAGTTGCGTACCTTAGTTCGAAGTGGGGGGTTAGTGTGGACCAGGCCTCTAAGATCAAGAACAGTAGGAGCCAGATCCTCACATGGTGTAAATCAGCATCACTGCATTGTTCTCACCAATGAGGCTAGTTTAAAAAGTGGTTTATACTTTGAGGCTGCATCACATATTCTTACAATGATCAAAATTTAGAATCTGCTGGTAGCATTTGTAGTAACCTGCATGATTAAAACAAGAATTCATCTAGCACAAGCTAGAAATGTTAACAATCAAGTAGCATCTAGGCAATTCCTCCCTTTCAAAAGATGGAAGAAGCTGATCAATAGAGCTGGTTGAAATTTGTCATTCAAAAAATGTTTGAAGGAAAAACAATCTTGTTACTAAATGAAAAATTTTGTGGAAGATTTTTGTTTCTTTCCAAGTTTTCCATGGTTTTCATGAAAATCTGAGAAAAAAATTGGTTTCCAGTTTTGCATGTAAAAAAATCAGAAAATTATGCTGTGAAAAATGTAAATAAAATTTTCCAACTGACTCTACAGATCAACCCTGCTCTGTACTTTCTCCCTCATGAAGAAAGATTATGCACGAGGGATGAAATTCACCCAACTGCACAAGGTGAGCACAAAGTCTGTGCATCACTTATGTTCCACTTACATGCTATTTTGATGGGATTTAAGTGGTGTGTAGATCTTGTGCTGCCAGTGCACAGGGTGAATTTCATGCTATGTGATGAGTTTGTTTAGCAAACCTCTGATATTTAAGCCCCAATTCAGCGATGCACTTACAAACGTGCTTAACTTACAAACTTGCTTAACTTCAAGCTTGTGAGTAGTTCCATAGAATGCTCCAAAATAGCAGTTTCACATTCAGTAAATTTCCTTTATTACACAGTGGCCAAAGCGCAGCCCAGCTGATGGCAAGAAGATTTTTCTACCTGTCCAGTGCCATTTGTTTGGTACTGAGTCAAGCTGAAATGCGTCAGCTGAACTCAGCAACTTTGGGAAGGGGAAAACCTAAAAGAAACAGCAGGAAGCATTTCTTGTCTCTGCGAAAACAGGGGAATGTGCCCTCCCCAGGCAACGCATGCTCAAAAATAGGGATCTCGGCACCTCACCTCTGTGCCTGGTCTCAAAGGAGCATGGTCTGAGCAAAAATGCCGTTTCAGCATATACAGTTTCTGGTTCAAAATTTCTTATAATTAAGGTGAGGTGGGAAGACAGTCCCCCTGGGTCGGGGTAGCTTGTGTAAAGAGCCACTTCAGTTGCAGAGACAAGTAGGCAGGGGGCTGGAAAGATAAGTGCAGCACCACAGGATGTGCCACACCACATACTTGGAAGACATATTGCTGTAATTCACTGACTGTTCTCTTTCTAAGCTTAGGTCCTCCTTAAAGCCCGACATTGTCATTAGAAATCATCATACTATTAAAAATATTGCTTGTGCTATTAGTGTTTGTGCTTATTGTGCTACCAACAATAGCGGAAAATAATTGGTGGAGATTGTCAAAGCAGTTTAGGGGATTTAGACAAGTACCTTCCATTAATGTGAGTGGAAGGTGTATGTTTTATGTGCCCTAGACTGCTCTAAGAATCTCAGTCATTGTTATTATCTGGTTCACTTTTTCTAGAACAAAGCAACGTATCCAAACACCCTTCGACTCTGGGGAGAAGAGCCTTCATGGCTTGGAACTTTTCTTCTTAGTGCCATTTATGCTGTTTATTTATTTTTTGAATTTCCCTCAGCTTGAACAAATGAAAACAGGCTAAGCAGTTTTGCTTTCTAGTTCTCCTGCAGAAGGCCTGTACTGTACAGTTTAGAGTGAAGTGTTGCTGGGAAATGTTTAAACCTGAACAAAAACCAACTAAAACATTTTAACAAATACTATTAATGTTAGCTTTTGTTGAAAGTTTTTTAAACAAATAACTCCCCCCACCTAAGTTTTGGCCCTAAACTACATGACAGTGTCCTTGTTAAAAAGAATGTACATTACTTGCAATATAATTATTAGTGGTGAAGGTGACTGACATTTTTAGTTATTATATAACTTCTATGTTGTTTTAAAACTATAATTTTCTTTATTTATAAAAGGGGGGAATACAATTTTATAGTAATTATTTCTTCTATAGAGGAGCTATTAATTGGCTTTTCAATGGTGGTGTAAAAGTGTACCATAGACTTGGAACGTAAACTTTTATTCTTATAATTTTTTTCCAGTTTGTTTTGTGAAAATCATTTTCCTTTTTACAAACTCAATAAACTGTGTAATTACAAAACTGTGGTGTAGCCTCAGATGTCATTCCTCATAAGATCATAGAATCATAGAATTGTAGGACTGGAAGGGACCTTGAGAGGTCATCTAGTCCAGTCCCCTGTACTCATGGCAGGACTAAGTATTATCTAGACCATCCCTGTATTATCTAGACCATTATCTAGACAGGTGTTTGTCTAACCTGCTCTTAAAAACCTCCAATGATGGAGATTCCACAACCCCCCTGGGCAATTTATTCCAGTGCTTAACCACTCTGACAGTTAGGAAGTTTTTCCCAATGTCCAACCTAAACCTCCCTTACTGCAATTTAAGCCCATTGCTTCTTGTCCTATCCTCAGAGATTAAGGAGAATAATTGTTTTCCTTCCTCCTTGTAACAACCTTTTATATACTTGAAAACTGTTATCATGTCCCTTCTCAGTCTTAAAGAAAAAAAATATATGGAGCTATACCTATCTCATAGAACTGGAAGGGACCCTGAAAGGTCATCGAGGCCAGCCCCCTGCCTTCACTAGCAGGACCAAGTACTGATTTTTACCCCACATCCCTAAGTGGCCCCCTCAAGGATTGAACTCACAACCCTGGATTTAGCAGGCCAATGCTCACAAACCCAATTTTTTTCCCAATCTTCCCTCATAGATCATGTTTTCTAGACCTTTAATCATTTTTGTTGTTCTTCTCTGGACTCTCTCCAATTTTTCTACATCTTTCCTGACATGTGGCATCCAGAACTCAACACAATACTCCAGTTAGACCTAATCAGTGTGCATTAGAGAGGAAGAATTACTTCTCATGTCTTGCTTACAACACACCTGCTAACACATCCCAGAATGATGTTTGCTTAAGAGTTATGTAAAAGTCTGTTTCTGTTTGAATAACTATTTACCGACCTCTTGCTTTCAGTTTTCGAGCATATTCAGCAGTGTCATAGCTAAGCACCTTTTATATCTTCCTTATAAGTATAATTATAGGCTGTATAATGTAAGGGAGAAATAATGATGTCATAGGCCAGATCGCTGGCTGGTGTAAATGAATTACCCCAGGGTGAGGATCTGGCCCAACTTTATATGGAGGCAAATACCCAATTGGTTCATCTTTTACATGCACATCACACACAGTTTTAACAATGTTTGTAAAAAAAAAAATATCCAGTTAATTAAGGATTTACCCCAAGGCAGAGCTCTCCACACCATAGGAACTCTGTTACCAAGTAGTACTATGGGCTTGTCTACACTTACAGCGCTGCAGCGGCACAGCTACACCTCTGTAGGGATCCGTGATGATGCTACCCACGCAGACGGGAGAGCTTCTCCCATTGGCGTACGTACCCGACCTCCCCGAGAGGCGGTAGCTATGTTGATGGGAGAAGCCCTCCCGTCCACACAGCGCTGTCTACACCGGGGTTAGGTTGGTATAACTATGTTGCTCAGGATTTTCCACACCCTGAGCGACAAGGTCATAGTGACACACATTCCTAGTGTAGCCCAAGCGTATGGGGGAAGATGCAGGAAGAGTGAGCGTGGGGGAGGGTGTGGAGGTGGATGGAGCAGGCTTGCCTCCGCATTCCCTGTAATCTGTGGACGGGGGTTCCGAATGTGATGGCATGGAGAAGGAGCAAGGGAGATTGGACTAGATTCCACCAGATCATAATTTAGCTTAAAAGCTGGGCTGAACTCTTTGTGAGTACATGAAACCTAACACATGTTGAGAGCTAACACCTGTGAACCAGACTGCAGTCTCTGCACTTCAAAACATCATGTAGGTCTTGTAAACTTAACTCCAACTTCCTCTATCATTAATCACTGACTAATTCAGGGTGCATGATGCTACAGCCTTAATTGCTCATGAATATTTAACAGAAGCAAGACGAGTAACACTTATGGATGTGCAATCAGCTCATAGGCTGGTCATAGTTGCACAGACAAAAAACCACCAACAACAAAAATATTGTTATAAATATCATTAACTAGCACTCACATTTCCTGGCATCCTGCCATGTTGGTGAGTACTGGTGAGCTGAAAAAGAGGCTACAGTCATTGGATACATTATTTGTTGTATATTATTTAATCAACACTTTTTAACTTAGTAGAATGGGAATTGATGTCCGCAGGGACAGACTGGATAGACTAGTCAAGAGGGGAATAAACTAATAACAGAATAAGAGGGTAAAACAGAGGGAAGATCTGAGTACTCATTTAGCACAGAATCAAGATGTTGAGAACAAAATTAATCAAGGAACCAAAGAACATGAAAAGAAGAAATTCTTGAATTATCTATACACCAATTCTAGGAGCCTGGCTAACAAATAAGAGGAACTGGAATTGGTTATTTATGAGCATAAATTCAGTCTAGCTGGTATTACTGAAACCTGGTGAAATGACTCTTACAGTTGGAATGTTAAAACCAATGGTTATAACTTATTTAGGAAGGACTGAGTGGGCAAAAGGGCAGAGTGAATGGCACTCTATGTAAAAAACAGCATTACCTGTTTGTGAGTCATTGATAACTCAGGAGAAAATAATCTTGAATGCTTATGGATCAATGTCCTAACAGATAAAGCACAAGATGGGGTATTAGTTGGTGTCTGCTACAGACCATCAAATCATGCTAGGGAACAGGATCTCCTTACACACCTATCTATAATGAAAGAAAGCTGCATGATCAAGGGAACGTCAATTTGAGTGACATATGTTGGAGGCCTCTTGCTCCAGTAATAAGAAATTCTCAATATAGATGACAATTTACTAACTCAAAAACTGTTGCAACCAACACAGGGGACTTCTATATTAGACCTGATCTTAATAGGTAGAGAAGAACTGATCTCAGAACTAAAAATTAATGATAGCCTACATACACATGATCCTGACTTGATCACATTTTTAATGTGCAAACAGAATAAAGTTCAAACCAGTAATATATATACTTGGTACTTTAAAAGGGCCAGTTTCACAAAGCTGAAAACAATTATGAACCATATTAGCTGAGAGGAAATATTTAATCAGAAAAATGTGAATGATAACTGGGAACTGTTTAAGAAGTCACAAAAAAGGAAGAAGGCCTTATTGGATAAAAAACTGACCTATCTTAGAGGCGAGTGAAAGCAGCTATGAAAAATAAAACTAAATAACAAATGGAAGAAGGGGGAAGCTGATAGTAGTGACTATAAATCAGAAGCTAGGAATTGTAGTACATTGATAAGGGAAGAAAAGGGACACAAGGAGAAATCTATGGCCAGCAGAGCTAAGGACAAGGAGTTTTTATAAGTGTATATAACAAAAAGAAAAAAATCCTGACAATGGTATTGGTCCATTACTAGAAGGAAATAGTAGAATTATGAATAATAATGCAGTAAAGTAGGAAAAGTTCAATAAATATTTCTGTTCTGTATTTGGGAGGGGGGGGGGAAAGATGATGCAGGCTCATCATATGATGGTGATAACATTCTTTCCAGTCCCCTACTGTCTCAGGAGGATGTTAAATATCATCTATTAAAGTTAGACATTATTCACTCATCAGGTCCCAAGAACATACATCCAAGAGTTTTAAAAGAGCTGGCTGAGGCACTCACTGGACTGTGTTTGATTTTCAATAAGTCTGAGAACATTAGGGAAGTTCCAGATGACAGTTAATCTTGAGCCAATATTTAAAATAGCTAAATGGCATGACAGACTGATAGGTAATTATAGGCCTATCGGTCTTACATCAATCCTAGGCAAGATAATGGAGTGGCTGATATGGGACTTGATTAATAAAGAATTAAAGCAGGATAATGAAAATCAACACTGGTTTATGTAAAATAGATCTGTCACACTAACAATATCTTTTTTTAAAACAGAGGTGGGCAAAATTTTTGGCCTGAGGGCCACATCTGGGCATGGAAATTGTATGGCGGGCCATGCATGCTCACGAAATTAGGGATTGGGGTGCGGGAGGGGGTGAGGGCTCCAGCTGGTGGTGCAGGCTCTAGGGTGGGGCCAGAATGAGGAGTTCAGGGTGCAGGAGGGGGCTCTGGGCTTGGGCAGGGGGTTGGGATGCGAGAGGGGGTGAGGGGTCTGGATGGAGGTGCTGGCTCTGGGATGGGGCCACGGATGAGGGGTTTGGGGTGCAGGAAACGGCTGTGGGCTGGGGGTGGAGCAGAGGGTTTCAGTGTATGGGAGGGAGCTCAGGGCTGAGGCAGGAGGTTGGGGTGTGGGAGGGAGTACGGGCTCTGGGCTGGAGTTCAGGATGCGGGAGGGGGGTCCAGGCTGGGGCAGGGGGGTGGGGTGTGTGGGGAAGTGAGGGCTCTGGTTGGGGGTGCAGGCTCTGGGGTGGGGCTGGGGATGAGGGGTTTGGGGTGCAGGAGGATGCTCCAGGCTGGGACTGAGAGGTTCAGAGGATGGGAGGGGGATCAGGCCTGGGGCAGGGGATTGGGGCATGGGAGGATGTCAAGCAGCTCCTGGAAGCAGTGGCATGTCCCCCCTCCGGCTCCTATGCGGAGGCACGGCCAGTCAGCTCTGCGTGCCGCCCCATCCACAGGTACCTCCTCCGCAGTTCCCATTGGCCATGGTTCCTGGCCAATGGGAGTTGCAGAGCTGGTGCTTGGGCCGGGGGAAGCATGCGGAGCTTCCTGGCTGCTCCTACACATAGAAGCCAGAGTGGGGACATGCCGCTGCTTCCAGGAGCCACGCGGAGCCATGGAAGCTCGAGGGCCAGATTAAAAGGTCTGACGGGCTGGACGCAGCCCGTGGGCCGTAGTTTGCCCATCCCTGTTTTAAAATGAGGTTACAAGTTTGGATGATAAAGATAATAGTGTTGATGTAATTTAATTAGATTTTTGTAAGGTGTTTGACTTGATACCGCACACATTTTTGATTAATAAAAATAGAACAATATAAAATTAACATGACACACAGGTATCTGTTGTTGGCCCTACACTATTTAACATTTTTATTAATTACCAGGTAGAAAACATAAAATCATCACTGATAAAGTTTGCAGATGACACAAAAATTGGAGCAGTGGTAAATCTGGATCGCTTGGTAAACTGGGCACAAGCAAACAATACGCATTTTAATATGGGTAAGTGTAAATGTTCAGTGACTTTGAAAAAGATTTTGGGGTCCTGGTGGATAATCAACTGAACATGGGCTCCCAGGGTGACACAGTGGCCTAAAGGGCTAATGCAATAAACGGGGGAATCTCAAGTAGGAGTAGAGAGATTTTACCTCTGTATTTGGCACTGTTGTTACTGCTGCTGAAATCCTGTGTCCTGCTCTCATTTCCACAAATCAAGAAGGATGTTGAAAAATTGTAGAGGATTTAAAGAATAGCCATAAGAATGATTAAAGGATTAGAAAACATACCATATAGTGATAGACTCAAGGAGCGCAGTCTAATTAGTCTAAGAAAGAGAAGGATGAGGGGTGATGGTTCTAGTCTATAAGTACGTACAGGGGGAACAAATATTTAATAGTGGGCTCTTCAATCTAGCAGAGAAAGGTATAACTTGATCCAATGACTGGAAGTTGAAGCTAGACCAGTTCAGAGTAAGGTGTAAAGTTTTAACAGTGAGAGTAATTAACCATTGGAACAACTTATCAAGGGTTGTGGTGGATTCCTCATCACTAACCATTTCAAAATGAAGATTGGATATATTTTCTAAAATTATTTTTTCTAGGAATTATTTGGAGAAGTTCTGCGGTTTGTTTTATTCAAACTAGATGATCACAATGGTCCCTTCTGCCCTTGAAATATATGAATTGATGAAAAAAAATAAGTAGCTCTGGAGGCAGACGTTATGAATGTGGCCTGGGTTCATGCACTGATGTGAGGTGGTTGATTTCTTTTCTCTGTTTCTTCATAACTGAGGTGTTTTGTGCCTTGCTTCAATGACTTGTATGCGTCAAATACAGAATATTAATGTTGGCTGGTGGTAACCAGTATGTCTGAGTGGCTGATTACTTTTCTGTGACTTACTGTGTGTTAGCTCGGCAACCATCTGTGGCTATCGTCTGATGATTTGTAAGCTACGTAATAGGTATGTTGGTTATTTTAAATCAATAGTTGAAGAGGGTGGGAGAAAAGAAGTAGTATTATCCTTCTTGTATGGGAAACTGAGGCACGGGGCACTCATGGGTGAGATTCTGTGTTGTGCCTCTACGAGGTACAGTACAGAAATCACAGCCACAGGAAGGGAAGCTAAAGTGGTTTTAAACCATCTTAATGCCAACCTGGGCTGTTGAGGCCCCCAGCATAGCTTGGACAGCCCTGGAGAGCTCTCTAAATCATAGGAGCCTCCCCAGAATGCTCTATAGACCTCACTGCTGTCCAGAATCACTGTAGCACTGCATCCTTTTGCTTCCAACACATCCCTCCTGCCCCCAGCCCCGGGTAGCCATTCGGCTGGTTTTAAGCCAGACAGTCCTGTTTTGGTAAGGTTGGTTCCTGTGTCTGGTACTGATAGAAAACAGCGTGGGTTTGTCCGGTATCATCGTGGATGCATGGAGAACTCCATTTTGCTCCGTGAGTTGCTCCGCCCTTGCCGGTGTGACCTTGCATGCAGCACGTGTGCCAGGTCATGCCAGCGGCGGCGGGCTTTGGTTTCATGCATCCGAGGGGATATCCTGTACTCTGGGGATGCATCAGTGGCCACCCTACCCAGCACACCTCCTACACTGGGGCAATGGGGTCACGGAGACAGCTTTTATGGCTATCTTCCACTGTGACTGCACCCAGGGTCAGATTAACACATAGGCAAACTAGGCATGTGTCCAGGGCACAAATTCGTGGGGGTGGGGCCAAATTTTTTTTAACCAATGCAGATTTGCATATGAACTGAAAGAACTTCACTCACTTGAGTGAGTGGTGTTGCAACCTGGTGCACTGGGTCACAGTGCGACGCAGGTTTGGCCCAGATGCCCCCCCTACCCTCCTGTCATCAGCTGGTCCAAATTTGAGTGAGTTGCATTGCGACATAGCGCACCGAGTCGCAACTCTACTCCAATTTAGCACAGCCACCCCTCCATCATGGGGAGCAGTGCTCCAAGGAGCAGCCAGTGCCAGCAAATCCACAGTATGGCCAGCCCAGCCACAGTGAATGTGCTATATGGCTGTTTATTGTCATGTATGATCATATTAGAAGGTGGAGGCCAAGAGTATATATGTTTGCCTATAGCTCAGAGATGAGTTAATACAGCCCTGCCTGCAACAGGGGAATCCTCACCTAGCCAGACATTGGGGACCAGGGCTTCTATGACCCCTTTACATTGCGCCACCTCTTTTATCTGACAAAAAAGCCTGAGTGGAGTGGGGTGAAGATCTCACCCTAAGTGACGTACCCAAAGTCACAAACAAAGCCAGATCTTCTGACCCCCAGCCCAGAGCCTTAGGCATAAGATCCTCCTTCCCCTCTTGGAGATGTGGATTGTCTCCGGCCCGGATGCTCCATTCCTAGCACACACAAAACTCCCATTGAAGTCAATGGGCCCGGGATTGCACACAATGAACGTCTTGGTGCTAAAGGCAAGCAAGATCAGACCCTTTAATATTAACTACTCTCTGCATGAAATATTTCACACACCAGGACAACTGGAGTGTGAAAGACCGGGGTGGGTCCCTCCTTTCCAGCACGTTAGAACTCGCTGCAGAGTTATCAAAACAATCTCTATTTGGAGTTGCTTGGATCAAACTAGCTATTCAGGGAAAACACGCACAAACAAATGATATAAATATGAGCTTTGAGCAATCAAAGGTAAGCAGAACATTCTTTACTGTTGATAACCAGCGTAGCAATTATCTTGTACAATATTTCTAAGGCATCCTGTTTGGTTTCTATGTGTTATTATCACTATACTAAAATCACTCCCTGATCTCCTTACCCAGCAGAAGCCATCAGCTCTGGTTATATTACTGCCGTGAACATTGGGGCAGCTGAGCAAGACACTGGGTAGCAGTATTGCTGCCCCCAAGGGTTCAAAAATCAGGAGTCAGTCCCCAAAATATCATGAGATTTAAAAAAAAAACGAATACAGGATTATGTTTATTTGCCCTCTTGTTTTTGAGTCTTTAAAGTTCACAAATTTCAGGCTTTTCTCTACAACCATGAGGACTCAAAACTTTTTTTTTAAAATGAAGATGACAATCTCATGTAATCACCTGGCTCAAGGAGCTGGGGCTTTAATACAAACAGCTAATAGCAAGCCTGTCTGACGCCATTACCCAAGAGACTAGCACAAATTTGATTGCTTAGTAGAGGTGGTGGTCATTAAAGATCAAACTGAATTTTCCTGGGAACCCTGGGGAAACTTTAAAGTGGTTTCTTTAGACAGTGGTTGTTTGCAGAGGGTGGTTCTGAGTACTAGCTTAACTGTAACTCAAAGCAGGTTCTAGCCAACCAACTGTACGTAACAAGAAGTACAATATCTTGCCAGCATCATGCTAAAGTTACTCAAGGGAAATAATTTTCTCTGCTGGTTCCACGTCAAGTTTTCCAAGGACATTTGTTTCTAAAAATAGGTTTAGGTGTGTTTATGGATATCCTTCAGGTTGAGTGAGACAGGAAGGAATAAGGAAATATAGACGCAAAGATTCATACATTCCAAGGCCAGAAGGGACTCTTGTGACCATATAACCTGACCTCCAGCAGAAAACAGGCCAGAGAACATCACTTAATGATTTCTGTATGAAGCCCATAGCTCTGGGTTGAGCTAGACTGTATCTTTTAGAGAGACATCCAGTCTTGACTAAAACCCTGGCAGAGGAATAGCCAGAGCAGCTGACGCACAGGGACAGAGGCAAAGGGCATGTCTACACTGCAATTAAAAACCTGCAGGTGGCCCGTGCCAGCTGACTCATGGGGCTTGGGCTAAGGGGCTGTTTAATTGCAGTGTAGATGTTTGGGCTTGGAGTGGATCCCAGGCCCTAGGACCCTGTGAGGTGGGAGGGTTCCAGAGTTCAGGCTGTAGCCTGAGCCCAAACATCTATTCCACAATGAAATAGCCCCTTACCCGAGCCCCATGAGCCCGAGTCAGCTGGCACGGGCCACCTGCAGGTTTTTTATTACAGTGTAGACATGCCCATAGAGGTCCCAGGAGGCTCAAAAGTAGGTATCATTATTAAGGCTGCAGGTTGTCATGGCTTGAAAAAAGTCACAAATAACGTTTGTCTGTTTGTCCGGGACTTTTTCTGGGTCCATGACTCACTCCGCAGCAGCAGCTCCAGTGGCACCTGTGTCCCATGGGGCTGGGCCCGGCGCCCTGCTCTGGGCATTGCAACTTGGCATGTGGGGGTCACAGCATTGCTCAGGTTTGGCCCGCTCAACCCTCCATCAGGATGGGGGTGTCGAGGGAGCAGATGGGCCAGACTTCAGTGAGTAGCATTGTGACCTAGAGCACCGGGTCGCAGTGCCGCTCAGGTTTACACTCTGTCATGATGAATGGAGGTTCAGGTGGGCCAAACTTGAGCAGTGCTATGACTACACCTGCCAGGTTGCAATGCACAGAGTTGGTGACCAGGCCTAGCCCCACGGGACACAGGAGTTGCCGGAGCTGCCTCTGCAGGGTGAATGCGGGGAGAGCTTGTTGTCCAGTCCTCCCTTTCCCCACCCTGCCTCCCCTCCACACTGGGCTAGGATTGAGGTGTCCAGAGAAGAGAGGGTGCTGCTGTACTTGGTGCTGCTCTGGATGGTGGCCCACAGTAAAAACCTGTGGTGGGACCCATCTTTCTGTCCCTCCACCACTGGCTATAAGAGATGGAGAATCCACCACTCTCTCCACAAAGCCTATACATTAGACTATGGCCACATCTCATTGGAAAAACTGGATGCTCTGATTGTGAGTTTGTCGAAGTCTCCCATTTGGTGGAGTGAGGGGAAATGTTGGTATGCACTTCCCATGTCAATACGCAGAGTTAATTTTACATTGTGTAGCACAAAGGCCGTGACATCAGCAAGTGCCTAATTGCAACGTTATCAGACTCAGCCATCATCACAGCACAGGGTGCTGGATCAGATTTTCTGCTGGCATCAGTCAGCATGACTCCATTGAAGTGGCTATGCTGATTTACATTGGCTGAGAACCTGGCCCATTGTTTCTGGATATAGAAATTCTCTTTCTATTTTTCCTTTATGTCTATTTTAAAGCAGCAGTGTAATGTCAAAACATTCCAGATAAGGAGTGTAATGTGACTGAGAGATCATTCAGTTTCATTTTTGTATACCTCAGGTGAGATGCAGTCCTATAGTCTGACACATTGAAATCAACGGGAGTAAGGGCTTTACGTCTGGGTCTATGTTTTGCCCCCTTATATTTCTATGTATCATTTATATATTAATTTTTCATATTAAAAATTGGATCTGGAAATGCAAATAAAATTCACACAAATAACATAGCAAAAAGCAATATTCATCTCCAATAAATCTTTTGAGCTAAATTCTCCTCTCTGTTTCCTGTGTAATTGCACTGAAGTCAGTGGGGTTGCATAGGGATGACAGATGAATTGGGCCCTCCTCTGGTTCAGGAAGATGAGAAGACTCTAAATACTTCTATCATTTACTACCACTGATGCAATATAATTTATACAGCTTAATAAGATGCTTCAGCACCAGTTGGCCATTAGGCCCTGAGGCTGCCCAGCCCACAGCCACAGAAGTCTGCCCACATCCTCACGGAGCTCACTCCACGACTGAGGCCTTAAATGACAACATTAATTGTCTGGATTATCTATATTTCTCCCCAAAGAGGTACAAAGAGAGGTCTTTCTAATGTCAAAAATACAGCAATCCTTTCCTAAATCCAAATCCTAACCTCAAGTGATCATAGCTGATGATGTCTCTAGAGCAGCTAGTATATTTGAGTGAAAACTGGCAGTAGAGATGCACTCCATTCTGTACTTCCTAACATTTCTTGTGGTGCTACTGCACCATGTAGGCAACAGAAAAAGGATCCTTCTCTTAAGGAATTGCTTATTCCAAAATGAACATGAAACAGCCCCTGCGTCTCTTCTCCAGAATTCTTTACCTGCAGATTTCTCTTTATTCCCTCTTTAGAATTCAGCATCAGTTCCTAGAACTCACCAAAATACAAGAATTTATATGCCTGTCAAAATTACAAATGGAGTCCAGCATACAGCATCAGAAACCTGGTTTGTGTCCGGCAATGAGCAGACAGAGGATCTCACCACTTGTAACCTCCTGGGCAGTATCTGAATGAGAAGGCTTTTGTACACTTTACAACAGGGAAAGCAGATAGAAACTGTACTCTAATGTACTGCATGATCAATCTGTCTAAACAAATATCTTGATCTCTACTTTTATAGAAATCAAATGCCAAGATGCAGTGCTATGAAAGAACATTTCTCTGAGCACTTGGAACAGATGCTAATTTTTATTGCATTCTTATATTTATATAACGCCTTTCATTCCAAAGGCAGAATACCTGTACTCAAATGTTTTGTCCTCTTTCTGTGTACTTGTGTGTGCAATTCAAGGAGCTGGTACAAACTTGAAGTCCACACCCAGCTACCTGAAAGATCCCTTCTCCCTTTTATACTCCAGGGGTGAAATCTGGGCCCTGTTGCAGTCAGTGGCAATGCTCTCTGTGACAGCAAGGGTTTAGGCGGGTTTTACCCTGTCAAGGCTCCTTCCCCACTCTGAACTTTAGGGTACAAATGTGGGGGGCCTGCATGAAAACTTCTAAGCTTAACTACCAGCTTAGATCTGGTCCGCTGCCACCACTCCTAATGGGCTAACTTCCTTCCCTGGGTAGCCTTGAGAGACTCTTCCACCAACTCCCTGGTGAACACTGATCCAAAACCCCTTGGATCTTAAAACAAGGAAAAATCAATCAGGTTCTTAAAAAGAAGGCTTTTAATTAAAGAAAGAAAGGTAAAATCATCTCTGTAAAATCAGGATGGAAAATAACTTTACAGGGTAATCAAACTTAAAGAGCCCAGAGGAACCCCCTCTGGCCTTAGGTTCAAAGTTACAGCAAACAGAGGTAAACACCCTAGCAAAAGGTACATTTACAAGTTGAGAAAACAAAGATAAAACTAAAACGCCTTGCCTGGCTGTACTTACAAGTTTGAAATATGAGAGACTTGTTCAGAAAGATTTGGAGAGCCTGGATTGATGTCTGGTCCCTCTTAGTCCCAAGAGCGAACAACCCCCAAAACAACGAGCACAAACAAAAGCTTTCCCCCCACCAAGATTTGAAAGTATCTTGTCCCCTTATTGGTCCTTTGGGTCAGGTGTCAGACAGGTTACCTGAGCTTCTTAACCCTTTACAGGTAAAAGGATTTTGGAGTCTCTGACCAGGAGGGATTTTATAGTATTGTACACAGGAGGGCTGTTACCCTTCCCTTTATAGTTATGACATACCCTATGAACTGAACTATCCAGGACAAGTGGTGGAGTTTTCTCAGTTGTTGGCCTCACTCGACAGATTTCAGTACCATTTGTAGTCCACCACAGCCCTGCTTTGCTGGCCTTCAAAGCATAATTTAAGGCATATGCATCTGATTAAGGTTTGGTTCCTGGCAGTGTAATGGCCAATAGCTATCAGCCTTGGTAGCTCTGCTGCTCACTGTTGTTAGCACTGCGTTATTTATATGTTTTAGATGTTTGGGGCTCCTGCACATGGCTGCCAAAGCAAGTGGTGAGCTAAAAGTTAATACAATCCTAGGGGAAATCAAAGTGACAATTGCCTGGTAAATTGCCTCACCGGCCTCCGTTGCAGCACCACTCTCCCAGTTCCTTCCCAATGCTCACCCTCCATAATGAGGCATCCAGGAGGGAAGTTATGTTGTCACTACTACTTCCTGTAGCACCTGCCCTTTCTTCCTTCAAATCATCCCACCTGCCCGTTCCCTCTTCCTGTTCCACAAGTAAATAGGATGAGGACATTGGCACTGATTTGTTCTTTCCTTTTCCGGAGCTGTCTCTGCCTCTTCTTGGCTCACTCGTGTAATTAAACAGCCGGCATAAATAAAAATGGGAGAGAAATATGATAGCGAAAGCACACCAGGATTTATTATCGGCACGAGCTGGGAGACACCTTGTGGACTGAGTTAAAAATCTCATGCAAACTGAGGTGTGAATGAGTCCCACATTTGAGATAGCTGTAAGAGACAATTAAGAGGCCACGGCTAAAACAAAGCCTAACAGAATCTGCTCAGAAACTAGCACTAGGTGGGTGGAAGTTTCCACTGGGTATTGTGTACTGGTATAGGAAGGGGGCAGAGAACACACAGAAAACTGAAAAAGACTGAAGGGAAGAGATATCATGAATGAGCAGCTGAAAGCGCAGTGGTTGACTCTGGAGACGTTTTTTGGGTCAAGGGTGTCGGCTATAAGTATGCTCTTAGTGCTGAAAGCAACAGAAGCTGTTTCCTGTTATTTATACATTCTTTGTAAATAAACAAACCTGCCTCAAAGAGATACCAGACTATCACCAGTTTCTACTCCCAGCTGGAATATCCACGGGGCCCCAAACTTTGACCAGCTGCTCACGTCGAAAGGGGCAACACTATGTATATTTGTGAGGTTGGGCAATTGCGCATTACGGTTTTGATTTAGCAAGGGATTTAAGCACAGACCTAGTTTAAAGCACATGAGTAGTCCCAGCTGTAAAATGAGAAGAATGATCCTGACCTCCTTTGTGAAGCATGTTGAGATGTACTGATGAAAGTGCTATGCAGGAGAGAGAGATTTATTAATAAAGTCAACGGAGCTCCGTACATGCATAAAATTAAGCACGTGCTTAAGTACCTTGCTGAATCACAGCCTAGCCGACCATTCAGGCAGAATTTCTTGTTTGATACCTTCTTCTCCCATTTTAGAACATCAGACTGACTCCTCTACAGCTCCTCATTTTCACCCTCTAGCTATCCGGACATTGTTTTCAGGTGTCCTGCATTATATCTGGATTTATATGAATCCAGAACAGTAGCAGAGGAGTCCATCATAACCAATGCTATTACAAGGTTACTAAACAAAGAATGCTGGTAACTTAACAGGCCATAGGCATTTAATCAAAGATGTCTGTTGGTTCCTAATGAATGTATTCATAAGTCTCTGAAACGTAGACGACTGGGGCCTCCCCATACGGGGGGCACAAGCTAAAGGGGAGGACACATGACCACCCCATATGTCTTCCCTGCCTAGTGACCCCTCCCGCCCTGCTCCAAGCTTGGGGCCACAGTGCTGTCCCCGCCCCACTTTACCTGTGTGTCTGGGGGGTTCTCTGCCTGCACCTTCCCTCCCCCCCCTCCCACATGTTCGGCAGCTCTCTCAGGCAGAAGCGGCTCCGCCACAGGCTCTCTCAGGCAGAAGCGGCTCCAACCCGCTTCCCGCCCGGCTGCCAGGGAGAGCGGCCGAACATGCTGAGGGAGAGGAACAGGGAGAGAAAGACAGAGCCCCTCTTCCTCCCCGCTTCTGGCAGGCCATTTAACCCCCCATCGTCTCTGCACTGAAACAAGCATAAGGCCCAATCTTGTGAGCCTTCTGTTTGCAGATCTCGCATTGAACTTGATGGGAGTTCCACGTGTAGAGTAATTAGGAATACATAAGGTTAAGATTATATCACGGAGGTCACAGAAGTCACGGAATCTGTGACTTCCGTGACCTCCAGATACATTTTCTACTTCAGCCCCAGGGCAGTGAGGCTGGAGCTGTCAGCCGGCGGGGGCCCTGGAGCTCTGAGCCTTCAGGCAGCGGGGGCCCCCACAGCTCTCAGCAACTGTAGGAGGACCCGGAGCTCCCATAGCCAGCCCCGCAGTTCCAAGCCACCACAAGGGGTGGGGGTGGGGGGTGGACTCTGGAGCTTTCAGCCACAGTGACAGCGGATGCTGGACTCCTCCCCTGCCCTCCCGCAGCAGGGCTTGGGCTCAGCCCCATTTTGTCACAGTTATTTTTAGTAAAAGTCAGGGACAGGTCACAGCTTCTGTGAATTTTTGTTTATTGCCCATGACCTGTCTGTGACTTTTACTCAAAATAATTGTGACAAAATCTTAATCTTAGTAATAAAATATGAGAAAAATAGTGTTTGCCCATGGCTGTGCATTAGTTGTGCCATTGATATTACCACAATTCAGTACAGTTAGCACTGATCTTCCATAGTTTGATTGTACTCTATTTATATAAATTAGCATTGCTCATTCTCTAGTTGAGAGTAGTATTCTCTAGTATGAGTGCCATCTAGTGGTCACATGTTGCATTAAAGGATAGTTCTGTTGATGTCATGAGCAAGAGGTAGCCTATTGTGGAAACAGGATATGAAGCACAGAATGGTATTGCTGTCATGAACACAACATTATAAAGCTTTGCTGCTTAAATTGTATGACTAACAATTTTAGGATAGGAGTCAAAAATGTGCACATTTCCCCCAAGTTACAATTAAAGGGCCATATCCACTCCTCTAATGTCAATGGAAGAGTCCCATGAGAAACAAAGACAGGATATAGCCCACAGATAACAATTTTTTAGATAGCTGTGGTAACTGCTATGTGAAGAAATCTTCATGTAAAATGAATCTAGAAATTGCCAGGTCATGACATTTTGAAGACTGCGGGCAATATTTTCCACTGACTTATTTCTTTTAAAATAATTGTTTCAAGATGACAGCTTTGACCAACTCTTGCTGTGGTCAGCGCCTCTCAGTTTCCGTACAGCATTAGAACATGGGCTTGTGTTGTAAAGGAATAGTATGAGAATGATGGGAGAACTGCAAAATGTTTGGAGGTTTGATGCAGCTGAACATTCAGACGTCTGGGTGACTAGCTGCCTCTATTCAGTCTGCCCTGTTGGAATAGAGCTCTCCCAAAGCAGGCCTCCTCACACAGTTTTAATCTTTGCCCCTCCCTTCTCTGCCTACTCCCTTGTCTATTTTCACCATGTTCTATGTTTGTCTAAGAGCCTGCCTATATGCAGAGTTGCACCAGTTTAACTGTACTGTATTGAAGCCTCTTAAATTTGTAAGCTGGCGCTTTAAATGCTAAGGGTGTTTCCTGGTCCTGCTTGCAGGCTAGGGGCTATGTAGGGAAGCGAGTGATCTGGGCCTTGCAGCAGTCAGTCTACAGACATACAGTGTAAAGTGGGGTGAGTTGTGCCTGTTTTAGGGAGCAGCCTGCTTTCTCTTTCACTCTGTTTTTGTGTTCTTGTGGGGTATTGTGCTGGATTCTAAGACATAAAGTGGTGTTATGTTGCAAGCTTCCTACAAGAGTATTTTATGTTATCTAATTTCTCTGTTTATATGCCAGGAACATAAACTAGAGCTCTGATTTTAAATCAGCTTAGTTAAACTGGTGCAAAACACTGTGTAGACCCTCTTATTTGGGTTTTCATTAGGCTTATTTCAGTTTAGCTTGAACTAATAAGGAACGGGTTTAAAGTAAACTAAAATAAGCCATTTTAAAAATGAAATAAGAGTGTCCACACAGGGGTTTGCACCAGTTCAACTACACTAGTTTAATTAAACCAGTGCAAACTTATGTAAACAACTATTAATTTACTTGTAAGTTCTTCAGGGCAGGGACCATGGTTCTTTATTAAATCTCTGTGAAGTCCCATGCAAAATGCTGCTGCTATATAGGGGTCAGATTCTGACATCTGTACAATGAGCAGTACCTTGCTTTTCAAGCAGGTTCCAGTGGGACTACTCCCAGAGCCAGGTGCTACTCAACATGAGTAAAACTGGACGATTTGGGCCCTAAATCTTTAATAATAGTAATAAAGATACCCACTGCTTCCTGTTTTGATGAAATCAGAAATATTCTACAAGGAGTCTTTTAATTGTATTTTAATATTTATAGTTTCTAGCCTGGCTGAAAAAATAGAGGCATACACACATTAAAATTAATCCATTTACAAATATTTATTGAACTTGTAGCACCTTCTGTTCCATTTGTTTCAAGAACAATCTACTTAGGACACTAGTTCAAATCCACCCAAGGTCAGTAGTGACCAAAAGTTGTTTGGTGTGTTGTAGGCTCTGCCAGCTACTAAGGGAGAGAACTCCATTTTTTATCTTCACCACGGGTTTTCCTTTGACTGTCTCAGTCATGTTTCTTTGTGTCCCTCTTCTGTCTCAGGCCACCTCCTCTCTCTCTTTCACTTCCATTTTTCTGACTGGCTCTTTCCCTTTAAATTGCGTCTCTGTCTTTGTTTCTTTCTCATTCCATCCTTTGTATTTCTGCTGCATGTACTAATTCCCTGTGTCAGAGGTGCAACATGTGGGAAGGCATAGGCGCCGACTTTGTGGGTGCGCCAGAAAAAAAATAGTGGGTGCTCAGCAGACACCAGCCACAGCTGTTTGACAGCTCGGGGGGAGGCTTGGGGGAAGGCAGAGAGCAATGAGCGGCGGGCGGGTGGGGCCTTGGGGAGGGGGCAGAGTGGGAGCGGGGAGAGGTGTAGTGAGAGTGGAGCCTTGGGAAGCAGGGGGAACGAGGGTGGGGTTTTGGGGGAGGGAAGAGGCAGAGCGAGGATGGGGCCTTGTGGGAAGGGGCAGAATGGGGGTGGAGCTTCACGGCAGAGCGCAGGTGGAGCACCCTCAGGGAAAACTTTAAGTCAGTGCCTATGTGGGAAAGGAGCCCGAACAGAGGAATATAGACATACCTAATATGTCAAACCACCCCTGAACCTAGGGTGACCAGATGTCCCGATTTTATAGGGACAGTCCCGATTTTTGGGTCTTTTTCTTATATAGGCTCCTATTACCCCCCACCCCCATTCCAATTTTTCACATTTGCTGTCTGGTCACCCTACCTGAACCCTACCTCCTCTGTACAACTCCACAGCGGGCTGGGATCCCCCCTGAACATACCAACAACAAGAAAAAGTCAAGGTAAGAAAGCTGCCCCTTCCTTCCACTTCAGCCATAGATAAATCCAACCCTCTATGTTGTTAATCTGATTCATGGTCCAGTGTCAGACTCTGGGTGGATAGGAGGATGGGGCTTTTGGCTGAGGATTCTAACCATCCTCTTCCTCAATCAATTATCATCATCTGTCAGTCATCACATGCTGAGGAAACTAAGAATCATCCAAAGACTGATGAGCTCATAAATAACAATTATTCAGAGTTGCTTGAAGTATAATTATGGGCAGAAAATTGACTCTGCAAAGGTGGCACCTTCTTACTCAGCAAATCTGTTCCCTGTGAGAATTCAGAGTTCCATCTGCTGACAAAAAATGTTTTTACTGCTTTTTACTCTTATTAGATCTTCAGAGCCAACACAGCTACTACAGAGTAAGCTGGATTCTATTCTAGTTCATGCATTATCATCAGACTTGTTAACTAAGTTCCAGTTGAAGTTTCTTTTTAGTAGGGCTGATGCCTGAAGCAAAATGGACCTCGTTTTGACTTTTACATCTCAATTTATCTCTAAAGAGCTGGCCTGGAGAAAAATGTCTTTTCATTAGTAAGTTGATTCATCAGGGTCTGATGTCACTGAGAAATAATAAGCATGTCGCTCCATGATGGCATTTCTACGGCATCAGTTTTCAGATTATAATCACAAAGCTAGTGTGTAGGAAAAAATGTGGGTACAAATTTTGCAAGCACAAACAACATCTCCAAAAGGGAGCCCAGACTTCTGCAAACATAGGTCAAAATATCGAACACTGTGGTGACAAGCACAGCCCAAAAGATTCCCATCCCAAACAATAGCTCTATATTTTCCCTGCAATCACACCTTCAGGCAGAGGTGTGACTGGAGAGGAGCCTTTACCATCCTATACATGGTATACATTTGAATGGTGGTAAATATACGTACCCTCTTTAATCACTTCTGGAGATGCTTTTTAGCTGAACCACTTCCCCTGCTTAGATCCATAGCTGGATCAGCATCTCTTTTGGCCAAACAGCATGGAGTATCATTAACAGTGACTCCACATCCTGCCTTTGCCTTAATGGAAGCCAACCCACTGGGGATGGGATGGGAAAATGTAGACTTAAGAATAACCTGTATTAAAGAAAAGAAGAGCAGGTGCCTATGTTTAGCTGCCTGAGACTTCTATCACCGGACTAAATCAATCAGTCATAATGTAATTGAGCTTTATCTAATTACACACTTTGTATAATGTGAGCACGTGGCAAATTCCATGGTAAGTAAAGGGTGTTGAGCTGCCCTGCGGTGGCTCACAAGCATGAGTAGCAACCTTAGGGCAGGAAACAGGACACAAACCCCAAATTGGTTGTGATTTCTATACTTAGATTTCACCAACCAGTTATCAAGTGTGGACTCCTCACGCACTATAACAGCCTTACTATGGAGTCACAGACAGTCCCCTTGGGTACTCTGACCTAACTTGCCCCCCCAGGTAAGCTTGCCTTTGTGATAGATGGTCCCTTACGCCAAAAATCACAACAATACTGAGGTTACTGCCAATCCTAAAGGACCAGTCACTTACCCCAGGCCAGTTGCACTTTAGATCTTACACCAAAGACAACATTTGTAGCCAATCCTATAATAAACTAACTAACGCTTTATTAACTAAGAAAAAGAAATGTGAGTTATTTACAAGGTTAGAACAGGTAAACATACATGCACAAATGAGTTCCAGTCTTAAGTTTTAAAAGGTAATAGAAGCTTCTATAATAAGCAAATTCTATGTGTCCTTTAGGACTAACCCAGGCCAAGCACTGGGGATCTTTTGCCTTATGCTTAGTAACCCTTGCCCCCCAGAGTCCAAGATACAGTTTCTTCTTGTTAGGAATTTTTATCCCCTTCCGCTCCCCACCCCCCAATGTTCAAGCTGATGGGATGAGTTCACGCAAGTTCATGAGTCTCCTCTTCATGGAGGTGGGAAGAAATGCATTTAATAAAGACTTTGTTCTTTGATGTATCACAATGGCTCATTTGGTTTCAATGGGCCTTCTTGGTGGGCAGGGCCTAACCCCTTCTGTAAGAAGCCAGTATGTTACATTAATGTTTCTTTCCAGTTTGATGGCTCACACAATTACAGAGGATTACAATGCAAACATTTAATATACTTTATAATCTGAGGTACAGATGTTATCAGTGACATTAATACATGCAGCATCCTACAAGCATTTCATAAATTCTAAACTCTAACCATATTTTTATAACTCTAATACCTATTTTAACAATACTAACACACAGGTGAGCCAGCCTGGTCTCCAGCTATGTATTTGTCAGTCTTCACTTGAGTCCTATGGGCATTGGCATGAGCTAGCAACTGGTCTGCCAGCGTCACGAACGACTCTTGTAATTCACTCTACAAGTTTGCTGTGTAAGTATATGTATTTTACATATGGCTATGGGCAGTTACATGAAGAAACCTTATAGTCCTGTTAGAATAACCAGTAATGTGAAATCAGTACAGTTAAAAATGAAAGTTGTCGTAAAAGAGAGAGACTTCTTGGAATCTCACATGAACAGGCCTGGATTCAAACCAGCCCTTCACCTCACACCTCCACTTGGACTAAGACAGAGGAATAGGACCAGCTGAGTGGCATGGTACTGTAATAGTATAATGAGTTGGGCTATAGAACACTTTGGCTCAGAACTCTGCTTCCCCAAGCCACTGAAAACCAGGTGTTGTGCTGATGACACATTTGACCTGTGAAAGAGGCCTGTGTATTGGACTGCTCCAGTGGCACAACACCTGCTATCTGATCCTCAGTAGCAGAGAGTGGGTACAGCATGGAATTATTAATATCTTCCATCCACTATAGCACAGAAATTAATGCACAGAAACAAAGCTACTATGGGCTTGGCTACACTTGCAAGTTAGAGCGCATTAAAGCAGCCCCAGGCACTCTAACTCACCACACTGGCAAGGCACTTAGAGCGCCTGGACTCTGCAGCTGGAGTGCTCCTGGTAATCCACCTCCACGAGAAGCATAATGCCTGCTGCGCCTTGGCTGAAAGCGTCTGTGTGAACGAGGTGTTGCATTACTGCGCTTTGATCGGCCTCCAGAAATGTCCCATAATCCCCTTAAGTCAAGTGGCCACTCTTGTCATTGTTTGGAACTCTGCTGTAGGAATGCAGATATGCCCTTTCAAAGCTCCATTTCGGACAGCCGGCTGCTTATCTGCTCCGGGACAAAGCAAGCCATTAGTGTGGAATGTTGCTGTTGAGAGTGTGAGAAAGAGAAGCGGGGGGAGGGGTGGGTCTGAACTTACAAGACAGCATGCTGACATGCTCTCAGCCTCCCCAAAACCCCACTCTCTCTCCCCCCACATACACACAACACACTCCCTGTCACACTCCACCCCCGCCTCCATTTGAAAAGCACGTTGCAGCCACTTGCATGCTGGGATAGCTACCACAATGCACTGCTCTCTGTGGCGTTGCAAGAGCTGCTAATGTGGCCACGCCAGTGCGCTTGAATTGGACAG
This sequence comes from Terrapene triunguis, assembly GCF_002925995.2. Lineage (NCBI taxonomy): Eukaryota > Metazoa > Chordata > Testudines > Emydidae > Terrapene > Terrapene triunguis. The sequence continues at coordinate 6,971,357 of NW_020664381.1, forward strand.
TGTGAACACACTGCAGCGCTTTCCCTACTGCGCTCTCCGAGGGCTGGTTTAACTCCCAGCGCTCTACATCTGCAAGTATAGCCATGCCCTATGTTACAAATAAAAGCATTGTGAGTGTCGATGACTCTGAAGATCCTTTGGCACACGAAATTCTGGATGCCTTTCCAGGCCCATGCACAGCACATTGAAAGGTCCATAGTTTTCTAATTTCAGTAAAAGGAATTTTAAAGCAATTAGCCTGCGTTCTCGCTAATGTCCCCACACACTCTTTGCAGGCCTCCCCTGGCCCTTCTGCATAGCAGTGCTGTAGGGACGCATTCCGTTCACTTTGAAAGCCTGCATAGGAGCTATAAATAACAGCTCAGTTCACAGGGATCTTATTTATTGTTGTAAGGCTGATAACACTCCCAAAGCTCTTAATTAGTGTAGAAATCTGACTAAAAGTTCTAGAAGATTTAGGACACTGTTTAGAAGATCAGATTTTTCACTCTACATGTGGGCCAGAGCCTCGGCTGGTGTAAATAGCTGTATGTCCATTGAGGTCAATGAAACTATGACAATTTACACCCACTGAGCATGTGGCCCATATATTTGTATTGAAAAGCAGTAAATATTTCACTGGTATCCCTGCTAATAATTATGGTTTGGTCTGGGCTACAAAACCATGCCCTCTTTTTATATATATAAGTGGTATCTTCTGATATACTTCCACAACTCTCTTCCTGCATTTTCGCCCTCTTCTGCCCTGCACCCCAGCACTGTCCCTTGACTCAGCTCCCTCATGAGTTGTTCTTATGGCTGCTGCTATTCTGTTCCAGGCCATTTTCATGCTGCAACAGAAGCATAGTGATGAAGGGCATGAAGAGAAGGAAGTTACTGGCATTGCACTTATGATTTTTTTGTGCTTTCAAACTCACTCCTACTTTTGTTCACAAGAAATACCAGCACTGGTGCACAATCTCTAGTGCCAGATCTAGATTGCAATCCAGTGCAATCTTCGGATGACTTCAGAATGGGTTGTCCCTCCACATAATCAGGAAATGAAAACAACGAGGAGTCCAGCGGCACCTTAAAGACTAACAGCTTTATTTGGGCATAAACTTCCATGGATTAAAAAACGCACTTCTTCAGATGCATGTCTCCATGGATCTGAAGAAGTGGGTATTTTACCCATGAAAGCTTATGCCCAAATAAATCTGTTAGTCTTTAAGGTGCCACCGGACTCCTCGTTATTTTTGTGGATACAGACTAACATGGCTACGCCTCTGATATTAGGAAAGGAAAGAAATCCAGATGGGGACCTTAGAGAAGAATGCTGCTACTTTACTTGCTCTGGTTGGATTTGTCTTTTATGGTGGCAGTGACTTTAGATCACCATTATCAGCAACAAATAGTTTGGGACTGAGCCTCACAGCAAGATTTAATAATATGTCTGACCATCATCCCCTAGCAATGGCTGCTGCTTCTTAAAGGCACAAACAACATGATGCAATGATTATGGTAGCACTGGCTTCTAATAGCCTCTGTCTGACTTACTTCCTGCTCTCTTTTTGAATAGGTAGAAAGTTAATGATGCCCTTTCTTATATTCTTTATTTTATTTAATCCTCAATCTCAAAAACAACAACCCCTCACATACACACATACTGCCCCCAAAATCTTTCCCTCGTTCCTGGCAAAAGACGGTAAATAATTCTTGCATAATCTTTAACTTTTGAACCTAGTCACTCTGTTGATTTGCTTGTGTCATTTTAAGTTGGGCTTTGTCTAGACTAAATCAGAAGCCTTAATAGACTTGAGAAGAATGCAATTTAGATCCAGTAGAAAGTGCCATGTCCCAGTCCTTGTGTGGTCCTGTTGTGTTTGATTAAGTTTTATTGGCTTTTAGAAGGTTAACACATAAGCTGCCAGAATCTATCACTATCAAAGTGTGGGCTGACTGAGAGTTAGGGTAGTGAGAATAAAGAGCATTGCTGTTGCTAGCTAAACAGCATCTTACTCAGTAAGGAATCTGGGGTTGAGGCCCGGACAATAACAAGCACTAGAAGTAGGAATAGGCCAACTGGTGCTGTCTGGAACCTTCTTCCCTTCTCTAGTCTGCCCTGATAATTTTGGAAAAAGATCAAATAAGGAGAACCTTCCCATACACCTCAACTTGGTCATGCTCCTTCTTCCCAGATTGCTCCTCAACATACTGTTAGTTTCTTCCCAATACACCATCCTTAGAGCCATCTAGCTAACCCACACACACACACACCAAAATCTCTAACATGCTAACAATTCCAGGAGACCATCACCTAGCCACACAAGCTGCACCTCCAACATACCACAGCAAAATGTTTAGGATGCCTCATTCTTATTTCTCATTCCTGAAGGCTGAATGACACGATCCACACTGCAGGCTGCTGGAGTAAGCAGACCAGACTCTATTCAAATGATATATGGGGCAGATTTAACTTAGTTGCAGAGTTGGTTGAAAAACAGGACATCATTTTGGAGAAATTGTTCCTGATTATTTTCTCCTTTCTCTTAAATTGAAGTTTCGAATTTTGACATTTTTTTTACCAGCTCCCTGGCTAATCAAAAACAAGATGAAATGTTTTTAAAAACTGTCATTGAAATTTTTTTATTTGAAATTTCAGTGAAAAATTTCATTAAATTGTGATTTACAAAAATTGTTGTCGAGCTGGACTCAGTTGTCTTCAACAGAGCTACACTAAATTTTCAAAAGCAACAGAGAGTCCTGTGGCATCTTTAAGACTAACAGATGTGGGAAGGTGCCACAGGACTCTCTGTTGCTTTTTACAGATCCAGACTAATACGGCTACCCCTCTGATACTAAATTTTCACTGGGCTAACCAAGATCAGAATAATCTGTCCCAGCCAGTATAACTCCCATGGCAGCGTCTGATCTAAATTAAATAATGTTGTAAACTGTTTGTGAGTTACAAGTTGGTCATAAAATGGGTGTAGATGGTAAAGTAGTTTAACTTGCACTGATTTGATATTGAGACGGCGTGCAAATGGAATGAAACACCCACAGCCAGGAGGCAGAATGGGGTGTTGCAAGCAGTAACAGGAGGGTGCAAAATGAAGTGTGGTAGGGTAGGGTTGCTTCATCTTACATACTCTTTCTCCATTCTTTTGCCTCAGGGTAAAGGCAAGACTTACATTGAACAAGAAATCTTGTTGAATAAAGAGATTTTCTATCCTGCTTTGTGAATGTCTGTTGACTATTTTAAAAAGCAACTCATCTGTAATCTACAGAGAAGCCGCAGAAAACAAAACCCCAGGCATAATTTGTTTTCATAGATGCTCTGTCCAGCAACAACTATCCATTGAAAATTAGGAATTAGTTTGTATTCCTATCAGTACTGAGACAATCAAGCCACAGACCTTATGATCAATATATTTACCTAGTCACCTTAACTGAAGATATATATGGCAACATGTGTGTGCGTTCCATGTTGTACAAACCTAAAATTCTGATAATATTATGTTACCACATTTCCTTGGATGACTGTGTCACGTGTAGCATGCCTGTGGTTATTTGCTAGAGGAAAGAAGCAGAAGCCACTCCTCTCTCTACTTATGTTCTTAAAATATTTAAATGCAGGTGTCAGCTTGGAGCTAGCTTAATTTAATATCCAAAAGAGAAGCTGCTCAAAGGACATACCCAAGTCTGCAATGTAAGTAGCCAACTAAAATGTGTATACATTTTATTACCATTATTACGAGGCTTTTGTATCTGGATTTTACATTACACAGTGATATATGGCCACAATTTTCAGCAGTAACTGACTTTGAATGCCTCACTCCTTGGGTACCCAACTTCGAAACATCTAAAAGGGTATGATTTTCACAGTATGCTGAGCACCTACCTGCTTGATCAAAATCATACACCTTTGAAATGTCTCAAGTTGAGCATCCAAAAACTGAGGCACCCAAAATCACTAGTCATTTTTGACAAATTAGGCTATCTATAATTTGTGTGTATTTAGTGTGTTCATATACTTGTGTGTGTATTTCTCGCTACACATATATGTGTGTGTGTGCATGCATTTCTATGTATGTTTATGTGTATATGCATATATAGCTTGCAGTTGCTAGGATCATCTAGGTATACGTCATCAAATACATTTTCTGCCATTGCAAGGGCCTCAGGCCTGGGTCCTTCCTGTTCCCTGCCTGTGGCACACAATAGTTTAGCATCCTGAGGGCTGTAATACTTTAGTCTAATCCAGTTTATTGGGCTCAATACAAGGGTAACTGCATGGGGTTTAGTGGCCCGTGATATTCAGGAGGACAGACTAGGTGATCTCGTGTGCCCTTCTTTCCTTAAACTCTCTAATTCTGTGTGTGTGTGTGTGTGTGTGTGTGTGTAATGCACACACACCTTGTCATATAATATAAGTTTCCAGTTCATGCAGGGGGGTGGGGGTGGGGGGTTATACATACAATTTCAGTTGCTACAAGTACTGTACAAAAAAAATATTTTTTTAATTTCTCCTTGAGACCAGCCAATTTGAGCCAAAGGTCAATACAGGGCTGATCCTGCACCAATGAAGTTCATGGGAGTTTTGCCATTGGTGTCAATAAACACAAGATCAAGCCCAAAATACCTGTTCCCTCTTCCCTTATTGTACATGTTTGCAGGTGCTGTTCTTGTCAGTTGTTTTACATCTTCTGCAAGAAAGTCCTGAAGAGGCTGCTGAGTACAAGTCAGATTGTGTTGTATGTTTAACCTGTTATTAATTACGTGTTCATTACAGTAACAGCAGGTGCTCCATCTGCTCTTGTGATGTCAGCAGACTCAAGTGCTCGTTGTTTTCTGCGGGCACGATCACACACTGTCGTTTTTGTCTGTTATATTTTGTTATGTATCACTACTATTAACATTGTCAAGGCAGTGTCAGGTAAAATACAGCATTCAAAATATGCCTGCAGTTTTTTACTGTTCTGTGGGTCAGCGAGTCCCACATTGTTCAGACACTCCACTGTGTCTCTACTATACCAGTGTTTTAATTTCTGGAAAGTGGAACACAACTGATTTATTAGTGAGTGGTCCTGGTGACATTGCACATATAAAAAGAATGTTATTGAAACAACTATTTTAAAAAAAAAAGCGTACATTTGCAATGTAGGGCTAGATCCCCAGCCCTGCTCAGATGGTGCCGAGAGGCTGTGATACCGTCTTAAATAGTCCCCTATGATTGGGAGAATCTGTGCATGGTGTAATGCTGGCATATGCACGGCCCATGGAGCTGGCTGGGTGAGCCAAGGGAAGCAGGTTGCACTGTCTCAAAGGATCGTATAGGATGCAAGGTCTTTCTGAGTGCCTGGAGCTGCAGTAAGGGATTGGAACTCCTCAGGCATAATATAGAGAGACAGGAGGGTATTAGTTTCCTGATATAAGATGAAAAAGCCTAAATCATCTTGTTTACTTTTGAAAAATCTTCCTTAGGCTGATAACTTTTTGCTTCTTTCCAGGCCACATGGAGTTCATTCCCTACTAAATTACTCATCTCTGAAAACCAGGGACCATAAGGACACCTTTCACATGTAGATAGTGTCATGAACACAGATCTCTGCCACAACTGAGCTCAGGTAACGTTATCAGATTTTGAGGGTGGGAGTCATGTTCTGTGGGCAGTTTAATTGAATTTGTTGTTGTAATTTCTGGTAGGGGTGCCACTTTATAGATAGATAGATAGATACAAATACATCCTTATAAAATACACACACACACATGTCTATCTATTTGTATCTATCATGTGTGTGTGTGTATTTTGTAAGGATGTATTTGTATCTATCTAAATTGATCTACCATTGATATTTGTCCCAAACGCCCACTGAGGTTGTAATTTATTATAATCCGCCTGCTACATTTTTGGTACCTGTCCTTGCGCTTGTAAATCCGTGCTTGCTATTATGAATGTGTCTGGTGTGAAGTGGAAAAGTCACACACTGGACTCTTGGGTCACAGGGGCTATTTGAATGTTAATAGCATTCCAGATGGCCCAGTCACAACCATGAAGGTAAGGTAAACACAGCCATTAAAAGATAATAGTCCCAAGGAGGGAGGGGGAAGGTTAACCAGGGATCGTTAACCTGAATCATTCAGGATGTTCCTGCAACTTCATGTGCCCAGTCACAGTTAGCATTTCAGTTGATCGGGCTTCCGAATACTCACCAGGAAAGGGGCTGGAGAGGAAATGGCGTACTCTCTTCAGTCAGGAGTAATCTTCCTCACAGAGTGAGGAGATGCTATAAAACAGCTCTCCAGGGAGAGAGGGTCCATTTTGGGACAGGCAAGCTGGCTGGAAGGGAAGAGGAAGGTTCTAACTGGAAATGCAGCCTGCCCTGAGGTTGGGTCCTGAGCATGATCTCTTCCACGGGTAACTCATATTTAATACTGCCGAATGGCTTGCATGGCTTTGCTGTGATTAAAGGGTAGTGCTGGTTTGAAGGAGCTTTCTCTACTGCCCACCTCAGATGTTTGATATTTAACTTCTTTTTATTTTGGTTCTTCATCTCCTGTACTTCTTTAAAATAAGTGTTGCTTTGGTTTCATATGATATGAATTGGCTCTGACTGTTTTATAGTGGGGGTATGAATAGATGGGGCCACATCCTCAGCTGGCATAAATCAGCATGCCTCCATCGAAGTCAGTGTTACTACACAGATTTGTGCAGTACCAGCTGAGGATCTGGACTGTAATATCCTCAGAGAATCAAGGACAAAGGAAAGAAGTGAGTTACTGGTCATATGGGAGAGAGAAATGATGGCTTCAATTTATGAAGGATGTCAGAGAGGCTTCTGTGCGTACAGTGTGGGTAGGGTGACCAGATGTCCCGATTTTATAGGGACAGTCACAATTTTTAGGTCTTTTTCTTATATAGGCTCCTATTACTCCCCACCCCCGTCCCAATTTTTCACACTTGCTGTCTGGTCACCCTGAGTGTGGGCACTAACTGGACAAAAGAACTTGTAGCTAACTTGGTACCATCACATCTGTCATTGGCATGTCCACTCATTGAACAAAGGTAGAATACAGCTCTCGTTTGCCTCTCACTTAGTATTATTATTAATAATCATATATTACTTTTAGTACAGTAATACCTACCAACCCCAATCACCGATTAGGGCCCCTTTGTGCTAGATATTGTACACGCATGTTGCACACTTGTGTAATGCCACTGATTGCAATAGAGTTGATTCTGATTCACAGCACTGTGAAAAGAGAATCCCCTCCATGGAGTTTTCTGTTTTCTTTACCAATGTAATAGCCAATACATTAACCCCTTGATTTTTGCATGAACCCCTTGCTGATTTTGTGGGAACTTCAGTGCATGGAAGAATGGTAGATTGTGGTCAGTATATACCTAGTGTGGTTATTACTTGTTTTGACTTGGGTGGGAAACTAATCTAAAATGTGTTCATATCAGTGTCAATTTAGAGCTGGGAGCCAAAAACATGAAATAGGCTCCTTACAGTTGCTTTCTTTATTTCCAGAGTGGAATCGTAAAATGGCTTTCAACCACTCAGAAACAAACTCTGTCCTGCGGAATTTTCTCGAGATGTACGTGGAAGAGAGGAAAAGCGTTAGGCTCAATAATTTCACCAGCCCGGCCTTGAAGGAGCAAGAGGAGATAACAGCCTCTTTTTTTATCCTTATCATCGTTGGCTTTTTTGGCTTCCTCCTTTTCTCCCTGATGATCAGCAATATTGTTTCCAACAAGCCTGAAAACTACATTGACTATCTCTATTCTGGGAAGTTTAACAACCAGGGAAATGAGAGAGGACTTCAGAGAAAAGAAAGCAAAGACACGTCGGTAACGATTAGCGACAAAGTGATGGTGGACCCCAACAACACTAGGGAATGGCAAAAAACTGACAACAATAACAATGAGCCTGAGACACCAAGCCAAGAAGCAGTTCTGAGAAACATCTGAAAGAGCATTGATGGACCGTCTTTAAAGAAGGAACAGGAATCAAAAGGTGATTTTATTGTTCACAAAAGTGAGATACTGGTAGCACTGGCTAGTGCCAGGACATTGCACAGACTGATATGGTGCCAGCTTCCCACACGCAGCTGTGAAAGCACCTCCTCAATCCTGATGTGCAACACAATGCCCTTGTGATGCCAGCGCTGGGCCTGTGCAGAAGTGACTGGAAATCAAGTGCAAACTCGTGTGACTCTTTTATAGTCTCTTTTCTAATGTGTTTTTATAATGCGTCTCTCAAAAGAACGAAATGCCTCCCTCCTCATGCTCCTGTCTTGTCACTGCATGCGCTAGTGGTTTTTCTAGCTGTGTTGGCATTATTATTATTATTCATTATTTATTTATTTGTTTAGCACCAACCATCTCTTCGTGGCTGTATGCTATACAAAAATAAAGACCATCTACAGTCTCTGGCAAATGGTGCTATGGTCTAAGGCAGGACTGCCATAGATCCACAGGGTCTGCTCTGTGCCCCCGCCTGTAACCAGGGTGCCACTTGGGATTGAGCCCTCTAATGTGCCAGGCCAGGGACCTACACAGTTTGACTAGGGCAGGCCTATCGTCTCCACGGCTCTGAGACTAGTTCTTCAGCAACAGCGATCCCTGACTCTCTCTCGGTGACTCCTTGCAGCAAATCCAGATGAACCAGACTCCTGTGGGAGGCTTGTACTGTACCCCTTCAGGGTGCAATGCTCTCAGGGAGCATTTGCAGTGACACCAGGGAGCCTTCTCAAAACAAGGTAGCAGGTTATTAGTCACCTGGCATACAGCATCTGAAAGTCCTTAGGTTAGCAAACAGAGGCAGAGATTAAGCCATAGTCCATTCTGGCCAAGCCAGTGCCATGAGCCACCCAAGCTGTAATAGAATCCATCTCCTGCTCCCTCACCCCACCTCTTTTTCTTTAGGCTTTGTCTACACTGGCACTTCGTAGGCAAAACTTTTTTCATTCCGGGATGTTAAAAACACCCTCCCCCCCGCAAATGACAAAAGTTTTACCGATGTAAAGTGCCAGTGTGAATAGAGCTTTGTTGGCAGAAGTGCTCTTCTGCCGACAAAGCTGCTGCCACTCATGGGGGGTGGAAAATTTTTGTCGACAGGAGATCTCTCTCCTGCCGACAAACAGTAGCTACACTGCGTGTCTTTTAGCAGCACGGCTGTAGCGGCACAGCCGTGCTGCTAAAAGCCTCGTAGTGTAGCAATACCCTTAGTCCCTGGTGAGAGCTGCTGAGTCCCTCCAGAAGGCTGCTCTTATTCCAAGCCACCTGACACCTTTTCTCCTTTGTTCTCCAGTTCAGTTCACATATCCCAGCTGCCAAGGTTTCCTGCTGCTAGATGTTGATTGTTCAGTCATTGAGGGGGAGGGGGAGGGAGAGATCTCCTTGTCTCTCTGGATCCTCTGTTGATCTGGGTCTCACTCTCTCTCTCTCACTCTCTCTCTCTCTCTCTCACACACACACCCACACCCACACACCACTTCGCAACCTGATCTGGGGACGGTATTTGGCATAATTCCTCCCATCCCCCAGGAAGCCCCTTTGTGTGTAGAAGTGGGAGGGGCCACCGGTGCAAGAACTATGGCCCCACCTCTTCCTCTTCCTCTTCCACCTGGGGCCCTGGCCCTGCTTCTCCTCTTTCCCCTCAGGCCCCACCCCCTGGCCAGGCTGGAAACCGGAGCTGGACCATGATAAGAGCTGCCCAGGGAGCAGCCCCTGGCCCATGTCCCCATCCCCTGGGGTGTGCTGCCCAGGGCAGGTGGAGGGTCTGGGACTTCCCACAGCAGCCCAGGCTCCCTGGGTGGCTCTTAACATGGCGTGGCTCTGGCTTCAACTTCTGGCCTGGCCTGAGGTCTGGGCCTTGGGGGAGAGGAGGAGCGGGGCAGCTCCATGGCAAGAGGGAGCTAAGGTCCACTTCAACACCCCCCCCCCCCCAGAGAAGAGGCTGGTGCCGCTAGTAGGGACTGCATTTTGCAGTGGGTTTGCTGATCGCCTTATCAGCACTGCTGCTGCCACTCCGTGCCTGCCCTAGGCTACTACGTCCATGTTAAAAAGTGGACAGGCATGGCCCTCCCACATTTAAAAGTGGGGGGGACACATGGCCCCCCTGGTTCCAGTGCTCCTGTCCAAAGCCCATTCATATGGGATTCACTTTGTTGACTTCAGTGGGCTGTGGATGAGGCCAATAGTTATGGCTAGGGGGGTGTGGCAAGGCAGAAGGGCTGTTATCAGGCACTGTGGCACTTCCCGTAACAATTCCAGCGGAATTTCATTGGAGAATTCCCTCTACATTTAATATTAGCCCTGCCAGCAGAAGCTCCCAGGAATCCTCCACTCCTGCTTCCTTGTGGCGAGCAGGAAGTAGGGCACAAGCATAGCTGGGGTTCCAGTGGCAGCAGAATGTGTGACAGCACCAGCTTAGCAAGCAGTAACTAGATTGGATAGATGCCCCAAGAACCACAGGCTTCACGATGTTGGAGGGCAAATGCCCATGGCCACCTCCGCTGGGCCACAAACCCCTTGCCTCCTCCACTGAGGGATAGCCCCTCTGGAATGCCACACGTTTCAACTGCAGTGGGGTTTGCCGAGTCAGCCGATCCCTCCAGGACATTTTTCAGTGAGAGAGGGGGAGGTCACAGCCTTAAATGCCTCCGAAATATCTGCTATACATATTGTTGCCCTTTGGCCCGAGAAACTAGCCAGTATTTATGGCCTTGCAGGGCTGTTTCAGTTAGGAGAAGAAATGGATGATATTTCTTTGGTGCAATCCTGTTTTTTAAAAAAGAACGTACATCAAGTCCTGTGTCCCTGAACATGCAGAAACTAACAACAGCAGGCAGTTTCCTTGCTCACAATTTCCAAGTTTGCCCCCTCCCATAAGTGCAGTGCCTCTGTCTCTCTGCACCCATGGCCACACTCACAACTGCTTCTCTTACTGTCCAATAGCTTTTCTCAAGCCATTTGTTGCCTCTAGTACACATACAGTTTGACAGCCAATCCCCTACCCTAGCCCTTGTGTTTGCAATAGGGGAACCCCTCAGTCCATGTAACTAAGCTTCTGATCAGGCCAGGGGCGCCATTTCAGATTGGGGCGGGGGGGAGGAGGGGACAACTTTAACCATGATTCCAGGGGCTACTTAGGTACCTGAAAACGCTAGGGTTTTTTTTCAGATAACTTAGAAATTAGCTGACAGGACCACACTGTATCTAATTCCTATATAAAGAAAGAAAAATAAATATTAGACTCACTCAGGTCTAATATTAACATGTTCTGAAATCTTGTGTCAAGTCACTTAAGGGACACTAGTTAGGTTTACAATTTTAATGTATATTCTTACTTTGTTGCTAATTCTTGAGTATAACAATTGAAACAATTGTAGAAAAATCTAGATTACTTTCTATCGCTTTTTTGTAGTTCACCAAGCTTGGAATAGATCATTTAACTTTGAAAACATCCTACTAGGGGAAGGCCCCATGAGTTTATACTGCACCTGCCTGGGGGGGTGGGGATCTAGCGGTGTTACCCTATTACAAATAATTAAGGCTACATTTTAGTCATGGGTATTTTTAGTAAAAGTCATGGACAGGTCATAGGCCATAAACAAAAAGTCACGGGCCTGTGACCTGTCCATGACTTTTACTAAAAATACCCACCCTGACTAAAACTTGGGCGGGGGGCCGTAAGTGCTTGGGGGGCAGCGGTCTGGGGGCACTGTGGGTTTTGGGGGAGGTGGCCCAGGACCCCCACTGGTGCTGGGAGGGGAGGGCCTAGCCGTGGTCTGCAGCCTGGGACCCCTGCTGGTACTGGGGTGAGGGGGAGGTTGGTGGGGCTGTCAGGGGCTTCCTACCCAGCCCCACATCCCTGCAGTTCCTAGGTGGCAGGGGCCAGGGCAGGGGCCCCACTGCTCCCGCCACAAGTGCCGGCTGCCGCAGGTCTCATTGGCTGGTAACTGCAGCCAATAGGAGCTGGGGGGGCGGGGGGGGGGGCCTGCAGGGGGAGGCAGCACGGGGGGGGGCAACCCCCCCCCCCCCCCGCCCCTCTGCTGCCTAGGAGCTACAGAGGGGCCATGCCAGTGGGAGCTGGGGAGCCCCCCCCACCCCAAGGTAAGCACCTCCCCTGCATTCCCCAAACCCCTGCCCCTAGCCCTGAGCCCCGTCCCACACATCCAAACTGCTGCTGCTGGCCCAGAGTCTGCCCGGCTCAGGCAGCCCCTGAGCCAGCACCAGCTGCTGCAGAAGTCATGGAGGTCACGGAAAGTCAAGGAATCTATGACTTCTGTGACCTCCCTGACAGGCTCACAGCCTTACAAATAATAGACTAGAAACTGACTTTAAACAAGAGTGAAACTAACATCTTCAGGTCACTTTCACTTCTGTTTAAAGGCTAGTTACTTTCCAGAAGGCTCTTAAACACAATACTAAGGTGATTGAGTTGCAGTTTTCACAGGAGAGTATTTAAAACCAAACACCAAGAACAGTCCACATTTTAAAGTTGAGAAAAAAAATTGAGACTTCTGAGGTATATCAGGGCCACTACAGGCAAGAGCTCTAGGCAGCTCTTCCTCTTGAAAGAAAGTTGGAGGGCCCCATCTTCTAGTCCTTAATCAAATAAAACTTCTATTGCCATCAGCGCCTCCACTCAGATAATTAACATCACAGTGAACGTCATAACATGTGCTCAGTAACTATACACTTCATATTTAAATATCTCAGCCATTTTATCCAGGGCTACACATTTTATACACATTGGCTCAGGGATTACATATTCTGGCATATTCTGAACAGTGCTGAGCACACAGATGGTGCCCAGTGAATAATACAAATTGTGACAATAATCATCTACTTTATGGACTCTGTGGATGCAATTTCTGTTCTTTGTTCTGGAATTGGCCTGGATACAGCTGAAACCCTAAGAATTTGAGGCATAAATACATCTGATACTCATATGACACTTTCTGATTCCTTCCTTTTCTTGAACTCAGAAGAAAATATGACAAAACAAAATGGTTTTCCATTAAAATTGCACAGCAACCATTGCTCTACAGCCCAACCTGGGGCAGAACCTGCCACCCCTTGGGGGGGTTAAGTGATGATCTCTCATCAGGCTCTCATTCTTTCTTTCTTCATCCTTCCTGTTTCTAGTCTCTGTGCTGCTTTTCATGCTGTCTACCATGACATCCTTCCCAATTGCCCGGGACTGTTTGCTGGAGTCTCAGAGAACTGGCTGCCTTGGTTTTCCTCCCATCTATCAGAATCTTCTTTTTTTGCAGCATGCAGCAGAGAGACAGGCTGGTCCAGTGGATAGGGAGCTAGCCCTTAGAGAGTTGGGTTCTACTCCCTCCATGGACTTCCTGTATGACCTCATGCCAGTGACTTAGGGACAGAGTTTCAAAAGTTTTTAGGCATCTAGTGGGGTTTACAAAGCACCTAAACTCCTAGGTGGTTTTGAAAATCCCACTAGGTGCCTAAATACCTTTGAAAAACAGGCCTTTAGTCTCTGTGCCTCAGTGCCCCCTCTGTACAATGGGGATAACCGCACTGCTCTACCTCACAGAGGGGTTGTGAGGAGAAATAGGTAAGACATTCTGAGGCACTCAGATACTATGGTGATGGGGCCACATAAGTACCACAGGTAGAGTGGGAACCTCTCTATGCCACTGCTAGCCCTTCCCTTGGTTTTGGCCCCTTCTTTTCACCTATGCCCCTCAAATCTAACTCTTTTGTGAATGTAACCTGGGCTCAGAGGGCTTGGCTGTATTTCTCCTGAGTCCCCTGGGTTCTCTCTTCAAACACCTCAAACACCTGCAGAAGGATTCCTGTTTTACAGGCTCATGTAACAACTTCCAGAGTCTTAATTTAATTACAAGCCCTTTCTTATCTTAATCACCCTGCCTCTGTTTGTAAACAAAATACTGACTCCCTGCCCAAACTGGGAGTAGCACCTCTCCTCTGCAGAACTCACATTCCACACAAAAGCTATAGTGCAGTTAAGAGCTCTGCCTGGGAGCACACCTCCTGTACGAAACTTGGGGGTGGGGGGAGGAGCCCCCCCACCTCCCTTTAAGGGCTTTCCTGATCAGGCCTTGCTATGTGGCCCATTGCCTTGGGTGGTGACTTCCATTGTTTTCAGCTATCTCTCACTGCATAAAGGGGCTTAATTTCTCCTTCTAGTTAGCCTGAAAGAAAGGTGCTTAGCACACTTATCAGCTTTCACCAGGCCTCTGATTCTCTATAGACAATCAAAGACTTAATGGCAGCCATCATTACCTTTCAGCATAACAGCACTGCCCATTTCAGCTCTGTCTATGGTCCTGATGGAGTTTAAAATTATGACACCCTGAATGACCTATCCCAGATAGAAAGAAAATAAAGCATTTAACAGTTAAATAATTATTTACATATTTACATATTGTTTTTCTGTCAGGACATTTGACATCACCAACACAAATCAATGTTACCCCCCCAGCCAAATTTCAGACTGGAAATAAGGCATACATTTTCTAAAAGCTCTGCCCTAGGAATTACTTGGGGGAAGTTCTATGGCCTGTGTTATACAGCAGGTCAGACTAGAAGATCTCAATGATCCCTTCTGGCCTTGAAATCCATGCATCTCCTTGGAGCTTTCCTGTTCCTGCTTGATCTCCTCTCATCCAAATGAGAGGGGCCATTTTTAATGGGCTCCTGAAGAGTATCCATTGTTTCTGTTGAGTCTGGTAGCTGGAATAGACTTTGTCCAGTCTGTTTTCATGGGGAATTCATCACTGTCACAACTCCTTGAGCCTCCGCTTCCACAGCTACATTGTCCGTTTCTGGGGACAGCCAAGCTGAGATTCAGGCCCACTGATATCTTCTCAAATAGCCCTTATGGGCTAACTTTGGATGTAGTCTTGGGACCCAAATAAATCCTATACATTGCTTCACTCATTTGAATCAGTAATGTATAAGGTCCTTCCCCAGATTTATCCAGCTTAGGGCTTCTACCTTCTCTGTGGAACCAGACCAGCTCTTTTTTAAAAGTTTCCCCATATGACCTTATATCATACAGCCTTTTCATTTTATCTGAGGCTATCCTCAACATTTCGCTAGTAAATGGGGTGAGCTTTTTCAATTTTGGACTGTACAGTTTCTACACAGTCCAAATAGTTCAAATCCCTTTGTTTCTCTTCAGGAACTCCATACAAGAGGTTTCCTGGGGTCCTTAGCTCATGCCTAAACATGAGGTGTGCTGTGTATGCTTTGCACTCTCACTGACTGCAGTTCTATAAGCCATCTAAAGGAATGGGATAGGCTGGTCCCAGTCCCATTGGTGCTGTTCTTGAACCCCACAGTCCTATTGAACCTGTCTACCATCCCATCAGATTGTGGGTGTAAGAGTTCTGTGGATCTCTAGAATCTCGCATGCCAGCTAAAGCACTCTGGATTCAAAGTTTCTCCCATAATCTGTATGCAAGTCATCTGGGACCCCAGATCAAGAGAAGAATTTATTCACTAGACCACTGTTACCTCTGCTATAGTCAGCCACATGGCTTCTTAATGGCCATTGGCTTCATGCCATTTTGTGAATAACTACAAGCAAAAATTGCCAGCCACTGTCTCAAGCAAAGGTCCAAGCACATCAACAGCTTACAGCAACACATTTTATTGGTGGCCCCCACAAAATACTGCTGCATAGAAGCTCTGTCCCCATCACCCACTGGTTTCTCCATCTCTTATACAATATTTCCTTTTTAAATTCCAAGCTGTCCATTATGACCAGAAAACTTTTACTGTGGTTTCATGAGGGGACACTACATTTCAAGATAGTTTCGTTTGCTGGTTGATTTTCCCATTACACACTATCCTGATATCAGGATCTTCTCTTTAGGAATCTTTTAACTACTCTGAAGCCCACTCCTACAACCCCACATCCGCTGTTTCAGTGAATGAACAAGGAACATTTGCATTTCTGCAAATTATGGGGAGAGAGGTCAACAGCCAAACTCCCAGTATTGCTGTTTAACTGCCCCGATCTAAACAAAAACTTTAGAGCTGATATTTGTACCTCCAAGCTTTGCACTGTCAGCTTGATGTCCCCCCATCTCCTGAACTGGTGGAGGGACTTTCACAAGGCACTTGTGACACTGTATTGGCTTTGTTAAATTTATAACAATCCTTCTTTTTATGGCCAAATTTTTCACAATACCAGCATTCAACTGAATTGCTTCCCTTAAGTTTTGCATTATGGCCAATTTCTCATGTTTTACAAAACAGATGTAACAAAGTTTCCAGTTGTTCAAAATATCATGAAACAGATTCAAATCCCCTTTTCCATCATATATATTAGACACAGAGCTATATTCACAGGGATCATGACACTCTGCTTCCATCTTCTTCACTAGCAGCTGGTTCCCTTTCCGTTGGGCTAATGCCAGGAAAAATACAGGCAGGTTCTGTGGTGAATTCCACAGCCTCATGAAGGGTCTTTGACCTCCTTGGCCTCAATGGTTAGCCAATATTCATGGCCTTGCAGGATTGTTTCTGATAGGAGGAGATATGGATGATACAAGTCAGGGATAGAGCTGGTTGGAACTGAGAGTTCCCATTCCACAGGAAATTCTGAAATTTCCCCCCAAAATTGTTCAGAATTGAAATGAAAAAACAAAATGTTGTCATTTGCCATGGAAAGAAATTCTGATGTTTTGTTTAGGAACAATCAAACTGACATTTTGTTTTGATCTTATTAACTTGACTTTTATGTTATTTAATATAATATCTGAAATGTTCTGACTGAATACTACATATTTGGGGGAAAGTGAGTAGGAAGCATGTTGATGTTTGTATATACAAAGGGGGGTATTGAGGGGATGGGGAGAGTATGGGGGCCCCAGGCTGGGGGCAGGGTGGGGAAGAGTCACATGGAAGGTCACATGGGGAGGTCACATGCCCCCCCCCTTGTGTCCCTCCCATGAGTGCAGTACTGGCAAGAAATGATTTCTCCTTGCACCACTGGCAGTACCTGACTCCACACCCGGTAAATGGGACTACCTGCAAGAGCGGTGGAAGCTTCCTAAAAGTGGGGGCGTCACTGGTATCTGAACCATGGACCTGCCCCTTGTGCTGTTCCTTCCCCTTGAGCCCCCGCCCCCACACCACTTCTTCCCTCAAGGCCCTGCCTTTGCCCAGGCCCTTGCACCAGGCACCATTTCCCCAGGCCCTGCCCTCACATGCCCTTTTCTCCCCAAACCCCGCCCTTGCACCGCACCTTCCCCTGAGGCCCCACCCCCGTCCCAGCTCTTCCCACCATCTTTGTACTTTCTATGTTGAAAGAGAACACCAGATCATTTGAGATAAGTGCAGGAGCTCTATCTTCTCTTCACCTGGGCCATATTTTTCAAACTTGAGTGCTTAACTCCATGCCTAACAGAATGTTGGGAATCTTTAGGAAAGGAATAGATAATAAGACAGAAAATACCATAATGGCACTATATAAATCCATGGTACGCCCACATCTTGAATACTGCATGCAGCTGTGGTCACCCCATCTGAAAAAAGATATATTAGAATTGGAAAAGGTACAGAGAAGGGCAACAAAAATAATAAAAGGTATGGAACAGCTTCCATATGAGGAGAAATTAAAAAGACTGGGACTGTTCAGCTTGGAAAAAAGGCGACTATGGAGGGATATGATAGAGGTCTATAAAATTGTAAATGGCGTGGAGAAAGTGAATAAAGAAGTGTTATTTACTCCTTCTCATAACACAAGAACCAGGGGTAACCAAATGGAATTAATAGACAGCAGGTTTAAAACAAACAAAAGGAAATACTTCTTCACACAATGCACAGTCAGCCTGTGGAACTTATTGCCAGTGGATGTCATGAAGGCCAAAACTGTAACAGGATTAAAAAAAGAACTATATAAGTTCATGGAGGATAGGTCCATCAATGGCTATCACTATTAGCCAGGATGGTCAGGGATAGAACATCATGCTCTGAGTGTCCTAGCCTCTGTCTGCCAGAAGCTGGGAATGGGTGACAGGGGATGGATCACTCAATGATTGCCTGTTCTGTTCATTCCTTCTGGGGCACCTGGCATTGGCCACTGTCGGAAGACAGGATACTGGGCTAGATGGATATATTGGTCTGACCCAGTAGGGCCATTCTTATGTTCTAAGTACTTGCAGTTTCCATTGATCTCAGCTCATAAGGTGGGAACTGCAGTTGCTCAGCACCTCTGGAAATCAGGCCACTTATTTAGTTGTTTACCTTTCGACACCTGCGTTTGAACATTTTCAGTGGATCTTAGACAAATGTTAAGACTGTTATTTATTATTTGTTTTATTGTGTCACCTTGTCAAGGCTGTATCCCCACTTTGAACTTTAGGGTACAAATGTAGGGGCCTGCATGAAAACTTCTAAGCTTATCTACCAGCTTAGCTTTGGT
>NW_020664381.1:6989785-7042955 GCF_002925995.2 Terrapene triunguis
TCTCTGTACACAGAGAGCTGTTACCCTTCCCTTTATAGTTATGACACACCTAGAGACCCTAGCTGAGATCAGGGCCTCTTTGTGGAAGGCAGCGTACAAACCCCCCTGCCGCCGGGAACAGACAAAAGGTGGAAGGGGGAAGAGGGGCATGGGGAGCAGATCAGTGGCAGAGCTGGGGGAATAGACCCCAGATCTCATGAATCCCATCCAGTGACTTATCCATGCTGCCTCTAAGATGTTTGGAAAATGATATTGAGATGCTTGGTTTGTGAATAAGGTGCTTTTTAAAAGCCAGAAAATGTGTCTGGAACAGACAGCTAAGTGGGTGTAATAAGAATCTGGCCCTTAAACGGCTACTATGACTAAGGTTAGTAAATAGTGTAAACCCTGTTGTTTCAGTATAAATCAGTCGCTAGCATTAGCTTTGGTATTTTTTGTAATTGTTATGATTTAATTGCTTCACTCGCTCTTGCTGACCATGACAGGTACATCAGGCGGGTACACGTCTCCTGACGTTCCAAAAATGTCATGACATTTTCACGGGACATCAGTAAGAATGTCAGTGGAATCTGGCCACTGCATAGATAAATGTTGAAGAGGAAAGACCAGCTGGAAAGTAATTAGTTACTGATTTATTAAATGATTGAATTTTTCATTTCTTATTTCACATGAGTCTCCTTCATCCACCTCACTCATGGTCTTCATTGGAGCATAACTGTGAAAACAAGACTGATGCTAAATTAAGGGCCACACAATCAGGCCAGCATTTTCAGGAGTGTTCACTTTGGATGCCTCAGCTTTTGGGTGCCCAACACGAGACATATGGCATTTGATTTTAAGAGGCACAAAGGATCCACAGTCCTATTGTGTTGTAGTAGTTATAGTGGTAGCATGCCTCAGTCTAGGACAAAAGTATACTTGGTAGCATTGTATGAGTGCTGTCCCCCTCAAAATGAAAAGTGTATCTCACAAGGCTTTCTCTGTTAGCCAAATTCTTAAATAAAGCAGATGTTCACCTTTTCCAGTTATCATGGTGGGGGAAGAGACATATACATTCTAAAATGTTCTGAAGACCCTACTAAAGAGGGAAAAGTGTCTGTCAGTGTAATGCAGGCCAGGGCAGGCCTGTTTCTCATCTCACACCAGTTTTACACACAAGATATAACTTCACTGACATATCAGTGCAGTTCAAT
The DNA here is from genome assembly GCF_002925995.2 of Terrapene triunguis. NCBI lineage: Eukaryota > Metazoa > Chordata > Testudines > Emydidae > Terrapene > Terrapene triunguis. Next base: position 6,990,979 of record NW_020664381.1, read on the forward strand.
GTCTTTTAAAGTGAAGTGAGAATCTGGTTCACTGACTCTAAAATACGAGTCAACTTGGAGCAGTCACCATTTCAGTTCATTTCATGCTGCCAAGGCTTCTTAAGGGCAGAGAGCAAAGAGATATTTACATCAAACACTGCTGGTGTTGTTGTCAATGTATATGACAAGGTTGTAATTATGTTTCTGGAACTCCTCTGTAAGATGTAGAAATCGCACTTGGCAATAGTTGAACACTGACACCAACCACAGGTGTAATTCCTGCTTCACAAGAGCTTGGGGATTTGTCATTTCAGGAGACCCGGGGTCACTGGTTCCACAGCGGGGAAATGTTTACCCGCCCCCCACCTCCCATCTCCATTGTGCCAGCAAATGGAGGCGAGTAAGAAGCTGCATGGATGAGGATGGAAGGGAGAACAAAAGACCCGCAGGAGTGGAGAGAATGCCAAATCCCTGACCTCATTGCAAGAAATTCCCACTGCTGCCAGGAAGTGGGGAAAGTGATTGGCAACACCTTCAGAGCCATCACCAGCTCATTGGTCTGCTTTCAGAACTTCTATTCCTCTGAAACTGCCAGGGTGGCTCTGGCCATGGGAACAGCACCTGTGGGAACGCAAGCTCCCACCCACGTCAGTAGCAAGTAGCAACCTCTTGCCAACCTATAGCAGAAGCGTACGTAGATGCTGAGCAGGGGAGGTAAGGCATGTGAGCCACCAGAGATTATACTGGGAGGGTTGGTAAGGACGGGGCAGAGCCACCAGAGGTGGAGGTTAGAGGGGAGAGTATGGCATGGGGAAAGGAGGGCACTGCAACATTGTGGAAGGCAGCTCCCTACTTTACTTTTGTGCTTGGGGGCCTATCTGGACAATATTATTTCTCCTATGCTAAAATTCTCTATTGATGATTATTTACATTCAGAAGTAACTTAAAAGAAACAGTAACATAGATGAACCTGTGTGTGTAAACACAAGAAGGTAAAGCAGCGGGATCTCCCTCCCCACCCCCCAAAAGATTTGGTAAGCCATGCCTGCAGGACTCTGCAAGGAAAGGCGTATTCCTAGCGCTCTCCATATGGAAAATGTATTCAGAGGAAAAAGCAATGCAAGCTTTTGTTATGGAATTTCTGAGCCGTTAGCAATAATTTGAACACAGATCACTAGAGGACCATTGATCACATTAGATGTGTACAGAAATTAAAATATAAGGCCCAGATCCTGAAAGGTATTTAATCACCTAACTTCCATTGTAATCAATCCACAGACATTGAGGATATAGGCAAGATTCTCAAATTGGGAGCTCAGAGTTAGGTTCTTCAATCCAGATGGCTCCTAAATAAGTAAACTGCTTTTGAAAAATGCTGCGCATCCAGCAACTCCCACTGGCTTCAGTGGGACTACTCATAGTGCATAGGGTTGTCAACTTTCTAATTTCAGAAAACCGAACACCCTTGTCCCGCCCACTGCCCTGCCCACTGCCCCGCCCCTTCCCTGAGGCCCCACCCCTGTCCTGCCCCTTCCCGAGGCCCTGCTCCCTGCTCATTCCATCCCCCCTCCCTCTGGCACTTGCTCTCCCCCACCCTCTCTCACATGCTCATTTTCACTGCAAGGCCCAAACAGGCATATTTATTGTTTTGACAGATGTATTATGCTAAGTTCAGGTTTTATTTGTTACAGGATGCTAGAGCTGGCAGCAACATAGTCAAAAAGGGTAATGTTTAAAAAAATGAAATTTCACAAAGGTTTTCATGATTCTTACCCTCCCCTCTTCCCATTTTTCGTAACCAGCTCCATGTTTTTTGTTCACTAAAGTTATTGTAATTTTATGTGTGGAATTAGGACTACACATTATCACAGCTGCAATGGGTCCATTAAAGGCCCACTCCTGAAGCCCAAATACAAATCCATAGAGCACAACCACAGAAATGCACACCTGTCCAGATATCTATAAAAATAAATCTGTAGAAACTGACTCCCACACTTACAGGCAGATACACGTGTATTCATGTGTACGCATCTAGTATGCACTAACACACATACTTCCACATTATTTAATATTACAATTGTTATTTAGTGCCTAGAGACCCAAAATAAGATCAGGGCTCCAGGACGGTAGGTGCTGGACATACTCATAAAAAGAGAGAGTCTGCAACAAAGAGTTAATAATGTAGCTAGACTGAGGGAGGGAGAAATGTCTGATCCATCGGCTCTTCTGCAATTACTAGTCAACAACATTCACTTTTTAAGAAATAACACATTTCTTTTAGAGTTCCCGTCTCTTTTAAAAACTTGTTATGAAATGAATATACACATATTTTATTTCATCAATTTTTTTGTGCACAAGCCAGCAAAAGGAATAAACATCAAAGAGTTAGGCTGCAAATTTTAGTCACACATGCAGCAATACACACACCTCCCTACACAAAGACACACAGTTTCTAACACACAGACAATGCACGCATGCACACACTTTCCTACACAGAGACACTTTTTCATATACTTTTCCAGGGGCTGCCTAAATCACCCCGCCAGGAAGGGAGGAGGGTGGGCTGGAGGGGAAAAGATGGGGGGTAGGGGTGGAGGAGAGAGGATGGGGAGGGAAAGAGGCCAAGGACGAGAGCAGGGTGTGGGTGAGAGGTGGCAGTGAAGGAGAGAGGAGGGAGTGTGGGTGGAATGTGGGGTGGATGGGGATGCAGGGGGAGGCAGAAGGCTACAAGTGCATGAGAATGTTGGGGGCACAGGGGTGCATAGGGACATAATGGGAGTGCAGCAGTATATGGAGGTGAATGGGGGCTGTGGGGGGTGAGGGACATGGGGGTGGCGGCTCTGGGAGGTGGAGAGGATGGGTGGGAGAGAGCTGTAAGGGGTACAGGGCTGGGATGGGTAGGTGTGGGGGGGCAGAACTGGATGGGACAGGGAGGGATGCAGTGAGGGGGATGAGGGTACGGGGGGGTTGGGATGGGGAGGGATGCAGTGACAGGGGATGGGGGTGCAGTGACAGGGGATGGGGGTGCAGCCCCATTCCCAGCACTCAGAGATGGGGATACATATACCTCGAACTCCTGCGGTGCCGGCGATTGGGTGACAGACAGACCGTGGTTCGCCGCAGGGCAAGCACTGCAGCTTGAGCCCAGCCACACGAGGAGTGCGAGGAGAAGAGGGCCGGGCAGCAGCAGGTGAGGCATGCGCCACGTGACCCCTCAACAGCCGCCTGTTGAGTGCTCATGAGACGCACTCGCGCTAGTTCCTTCCCTGCCCTGACCCAGCCAATGGGAGCTGCACCTGCAAGCGGGGGGCAGCATGTGAACCCCCCTGGCTGCCCCTAAGGCTAGGAGCCAAACATGCCGGCTGCTCCCTGACCCGGGAGCCACTTGGCTGGGAGGCTAGCAGGGAGTCTGCCAGCCCCACTGCGCGGTGCAATGGTGCTGTCAACTGGACAGTCAACGGCCCAGTCAGCAGTGCTGACCAGAGCCGCCAGGATCCCTTTTTGTCCAGGTGTTCCGGTCCAAAACTGGACCCCGGTCTACCCGTAGAGTTAACCCCATGTATGTCTATTTAGGATTGGGGCCTAACACTGAAAGCCTACACTCTGCTAATAAATATACATAGGCGTTGACTTGTGATCTATTCCCGTATGATGGGTATGTATTGTAGGTTCATCTAACATTTTCCCATGTATGCATGATCTACATCTTCCATCACTTTTCAGCTGAGGGAGTTGCAGACAGGCTGCATCTCCAAATTGCTAGTCTTGCATTCTCTATTTAACAAGGCTACAGCGAATGGCAGGATCACTCATTATCCTTAGCAAGCAGAGCCAGCTTCAAAACCCGGGCGACGGGTCAGCTGCATTAGTCACTGGAGACGGCGTTCCTGCCCTCCCTTCACATGAATTTTGGACTCAGAATTCTCACCAGCTGGTTCCAAAAAAAAGGCAGTAAAAGTCCACTTGGGGAACGGAGGTGGCAAGGAGAGGAATGTTACGGAAGTGATCGTGTGGGTGGTAGGGTATGCTCTGTTCAGAGAGGGCAAGAACATGCATGCAATATTCAGAGACTGAAGAGTTTGCGCCAGAGAATTTAATTGTGTAATTCAGCCTAGAAAACTGATAATCTGCCAAAGTTTAGTGCCTGGCAAGTAGATACAGGTAAGAGTGAGCAATTTAGCAATCCTGAGGTTAGCACTTCCAGATTTTTACAGCAGAAGCAAACCTGTCTGTACCTCTAAAGGTAGGGGAAAAGTTGGTAAGAAATTAAGTCTTGAAATATACCTCACCCATTTTCAGACCCCCACGCAAAAACTTTCTTCATCCCGTTCCCCCAACCACATACACGCTAGTCTTCAGGAGAGAGGGAGATGAAGTAGATCCACCAACATGCCATCCCCATATGGCCTCCATCCCCAAACTAGCTTTAATTGCTCCCTCCCATCATTCCCCACTTTGCCTTGTTTCCTTGGGTGAGAGCAAGGCTAGATTCACAAGGAGGACTTAGGTGCTGGCAGGAGGGATCCCTAGTTTGTGAATCCCTCTGGGGCTTAGGCATGAGTTAGCACCACACTGCTGGGCAGTGTCAGCACTTAGGCAGCTCCATGCCCAGCCACTGAAATTTAGACACTACAGGCACTTTAACAGTGGAAACTTAGGATACATCTTTGCAGCAAAAAGACCGAACCCTGCGACAGCGAGTCTCAGGGCCTGGGTCAGTTGACTCATGCTCACACTATGTGAGTAAAACTAGCTGTGTAGATGGTCAGGCTCGGGCTGAAGCCTTGTCTCTGAGACCTTCCCCCCTCGCCAGGTCTCAGAGCCCAAGCTCCAGCCCAAGCCAGGGCATCTACCAGGCTATTTTTAGCCCCATAGCAAGAGCCCAAGTCAATTGAGCTGGGCTGTAAGACTCATGGCTGTGGGCGGCTTTTTGTGGTGTAGACAGAGCCTTAAGCGCTGACAGGGTTAGGTGGCAGCTGAGCAGGGAGATTGTGAAGGCCAGTGGCTTCTAAATATTGGACGTAGTCATCTAAAGTGGCAATTAGGCATCTAAATCCCCCTGGTGACTCCCACCCCTAGCAGTCTTCTACTTGCCCTGCCCTCCAACAGCATCAGGGGCAGGCCAGAGGACTCTTACTGCCACTTTGGCATGTGTGTTCTGCCAGTGGCTGTGGTAACACCTCACTCCAAAACCTTCTCTTTTTCAAATTCAGCCATCACTTTCTTGTTGTAACAGCGCACCCCTGGTTGACCATTGACAGCGAAGATTAAACCTTGGACCTCTAGATCGTAATCCAGGCCTGCCTGCATGGCTTGAGCTAAAAGCCCTACCCTAGCCAAGGTTGTAACAGGCTCATCAACCTCTGTGTGGTCTAGTTACCACCACAGGGGGCAGATGCCACACTAAGCTGGGATAGGTTATGTTAATAAACACGGGGAGGTAGGCGGGGAGAGGAGGGCCTTTACAGCTTGCTGCACAACTGTAGTTTAATTAGCCCGACAGAGCTATTATTTCCTGAGATCTCTCTGAATTTTGATCAGCCGTCTGAAAATGCTAACACCATGCACTGTCTATTATGATGCTACTGAATAACACCAGTGTAATGAGAGACATTATGAGATCATCACTTTTCTACCCTGTATCATCAGAACCTTCTGTGAACTTCAAAGTACTGGGGAAAGCAACATGTATAGCTTTGTAAATCCTCTTTTAAAGCACATCATCCACAGGAGTTCCTTTGACACTGCTGCAAGGAAGCAGTGCCTGAAGTATTTAAAAGCTCTGAGGACTCTGCAGTTTAATGGTCTCAACACCATCTTCTTAGGAGAAACTGATATTTCAGAATCTCTCATAACAGGGGAAAAGATATTGCAGGAAGACAGTCTGAATTGGCCAACATGGACACTCGTTCATGCTGCAAGCAGTCAAGGCTGGGTGCCTTGGAGATACAGAGTGTTGCTAAGAGATGAATTGCCCATGAAGCAGGATGAAGACATCTTTCAGGAATTCTGCGATTCTCTGAACAAGTTCTATGGGAAATGCATCATTGTAGTGAGAGAGAAAAGGCAGCCTAGTGTGCTGCAGACAAAAGAACCCACCGCTCAGGAGAAGATAACTCACCCGCAGGTCCCATCAGTCATTTACATGTCCAGCATTGAGTGCTGCCCTCAAATTGCTAAAGCCAATGGCCATGAGCTTCTCTCCGTGCCTTTGCCCTACAACTATCTCCACCCTATGGATGTTGCATGGTCTTCTTTGAAGTGGTTTATTATTAACAACAGGAAGGAGTTTTGTCTGAGGTCCATTGAGAGAACTTACTCCTACAGGTGTATACTTTTCAGTGACTTGGTTGAGAAAGGACTAGAGAAGATGACCCCAAGCAAATGGAAGATGGCAACTAACAAAGTGCGGAGATGGGAGAACTACTACCTTGATACATTTGCTTGAAGGTTTCCTCCTGCAAACATCAAATGCTCTTTGATTTAAAAATAAATAAACTAAATGACCTATTAGCCAGTGTACCAGCTCTGTTAAGCCACTTCCCTCCTTAGAGGCCACCCTAAAACAGGAACATCAACAATGATGTTAATAACAAACATCATGTTAATCTGAATTTTAATTTCTTTATGTGGTCCAGGACTAGGGTGGTAAATGGTGTATAAGTGCTGGGATGGATAGACTTAATTCCCTTAATCACAGAGATGGGCCCAAACCAAAACCCAGAATCCAAACAGCTTGGTTTTTGGGACAAGTTCGGATGCTGATCTGGGTCTGAATGTTATGGCTTTCTTCTTTCCTTCACCAAATCAAACCCCAGAGTTTGAGTTGGGTCCTGATCTGTATCTGAATTTTGCAGCTCAGGCCCATCTCTGACCCACTTGGGAGATCTACTAATGAGTAAAGTACATCTGAGTTGGAAATGCCAATGACTTTTATGCTTAACAGGGAAAACAAGCCAGAGGAATTCAAGTTACAGTTGACTTTAACATAAAACATAGGTATTGGCATACCACTTCAGACTAGTATCTGATAGTGGTCAGCACCAGATGTTTCAGAGGAAGATACAAGAAACCCCATAGAGGTCAATTATGGAATAACCTGCCAAGAAGGAAAATTAGTTTCTTACCCCTGTCAGTTAGTGATTGGTTTATATCCCTTTGGATAAAATATAGCACTCAACCTAATGTAACAATATGCTTTTCTTATCCATTTAAACGATTAATCCTTTTTTGAATCCTACTAAGTTCTCAGACTCAATATCTTGTTGCATAGGTTGAGTCTGACTTGTTTAAAGGAGTATTTCTTCATATCAAAATTAACTGGTGTTGCCTTTTCCATTTCACTGAATGTTCCCTTGTTCTTGTAAATAAGTGTGTATGATTTGCCTTCTCTACACCATTCATTATTTTGTATACTTCTCCCATGTGCCTCTTACACAGAAAATGATAAAACTTCAACACTTAAAAGAAAACATTTGGATCACATGATGCTTGGCCATTTTTATTCTAATGGCTTGGCTGATGCACTGAAAATCCAGGCAACTTTTTTCCATGTGTGGAAACCACATAATATATTATAGAAATTAGAGCTGGAAAAGTAAATTACTTAATTAGGAAATCTAGTCCATCCCCTGGGGGATGATGGTGGAATCAGAGCAGTATCATTTCCCTACAGTACATTTTCTAGTACCGTGTGAATATATGCCTAAAAGTGTGTCTTTTCTTAGCTTTATGTTCAGTCACTATAAACTGCTGCTCTTTTTGGGGGTGGGAGGGTGGAGGGGGAAGTGGCAGTGACAGACTAAATGCTGTAAATGGAAATGGCCCAAGTATGGGCATATGTTACTGAAGGAGTAGAAAAAGTATGAGAGGAAAAGCTTTTATTGTTCAAATACCGTGGGCCTGATTCTGATTTTGCACTGGTGTGAATGAGAAGTAGCTCCTCTCAAGTCAATGGAGTGAAATTGGCGTGAAAACCAATCTGAGAAGAGAATCTGGCCCAGTGTGTCTTTTGAGTGATGAAGGACAATAATTGCATAGCCAGCACAGTATTAATTATTTCATTAACGAACTGGATGATAATACAGCACATTTTTGGAATGTCGTTCTTGACCTTTAAACAATAATACTACACTATACACACGAATAAAACTATCTGATCTGGGTTAGACCACGATAAATCCAAAATAAATCCATTGCATTACTCTGGATTTACTATGGCAGAAGTAAGATCAGAATCTGAACCAAACACTAGAACAAAACAAAGTGTTGGACTGCTTCACCCATACAGCGCCTCCCTACTGAGCTTATGTGCCTCCCCTTTGCATAGTTGTGTTTTTCTTTAGGAACAGATTGAGACACCTTTTACTCACATTGAGCCGTCCTCCCTGAAGTCAATGGGACTATCTGCAGAGTTAGGCACTACTCAGTGTGAGTAAAGGCCCTTAGATAAGCAAGAGAGAATCTTCCCCTATCGCATGAGATTCTTCATTATTGTCATCAATCTCAGAAATAAGACCTTCCTCCGGAAGCAATTTGTGTTGTAGTAACACAGTAACTTTTAAAAGCTTAACACAGGCAGGAGCTTATCCACTGTGACATTGCACTCCATATGTTTTATGGAAATATGCTAATGAGTGTGAATATAATGTAACTGAATTATGCTTCATGCAAAAGGTCTCTTGTAAGGTATCACCACAAAGCTTATAATCTACTGAGTGTGGTCATCCTATTTGTATGAATGTATCATTCTTGTATCTGAAACTAGGAATATGAAATATAACTCTGGGGTCCTATTGTAATTATGCAAAGTGTGGGCCATTAATGGTGGTTTAGAATCTTGACAGTTCCCATTGACTAGGACAATTGGTTGTAGATGGTTTATTTACCTGCAAGCCTTCTTGTGGATGTGTGGGCCAGCCTGTGGGTAATGAAGAATAAGGTCTTACAGTGACATGTGATCATTTCACCTGAACTGGAATCCATCTTAAACCTGGTGCTTTTCCATTTAGAAGGAGGGGTGGGGATCAAGAGAGACAAAATATTTCCGCCTTGTGCCAAAGCTATAAGAGGGGGTGCAACACAACAAAGGGGGCTGCAGTCATGAGAAAACCTTTAGTTACCAACTGAGCTGGAACTAACAAGAACTGTACCAGGGGAAAGGATTGGGACCAGACTAGGAAGGAGTCTAGGCTGTGAAAGAAGCTTATTGGAACATCTCTGAGGGTGAGATTTACCTGTGTTCAGTTTCTTAATGTATTAGGCTTAGACTTGTGTGTTTTTGCTTTATTTTGCCTGGTGACTTACTTTTTTCTGTCTGTTATTACTTGAAACCACTTAAATCCTACTTTTTATACTTAATACAATCACTTTTTTTAATTAATTAACCCAGAGTAAGTGATTAATACCTGGGGAGCAAACAGCTGTGCATCTCTCTCTATCAGCGCTATAGAGGGCAGATAATTTATGAGTTTACTCTGTCTAAGCTTTATACAGATTTATTTGGGGTTTGGATCCCATTGGGAGCTGGGTGTCTGGGTGCTGGAGACAGGAGTACTTGCTGAGCTGTTTTCAATTAAGTCTGCAGCTTTGGGGGCATGGTTCAGACCTTGGGTCTGTGTTGCAGCCGGCTAGCGTGTCTGGCTCAACAAGGCAGGGTTCTGGAGTCCCAGGCCATCAGAGAAAATGGGCTCAGAGGTAGTTTCAGCACATCAGGTGACCGTCCCAAGGGGGGTCTCTGTGACTGAACCTGTCACATCCACCTTAAGTTCTTTTGCACAACTGAGGGAAATTGCAACCTATTCTCTACAGGATTTTGCAATCCTTTAAGATGATGAAAAACCACGTGGCTAATATAGCTCTTTGGGACAGCACCTCGCACAATGGGATCCTGGTCCATGACTAGGGCTCCCTAGGCAGTACAGTAATACAAATAATACATAATAATATAGTTCTGACTGGGCTGGTAATTTAGAATGACAAGCATTTTCTATGACTAACCATTTTTAATAATAGGATATTAACAAATAACATGCACCCAATTCCCAGCAGAGGGCATTTAAACTAGCATGGATGAGTGTAATAAATTCTTTATATGGTTTTAAGTTGCTGTGATTTCAGTACTAGTACCAGCCCTTGTAGTACTGTATAGTCCAATACATTTGAACATTACCTATTATCAAAGCATATATCTTAATTCCTGTCCCCATCTCTCTTTGTGTGATTAAACTGCACAAGTAGGATAAAGTAATTCAAGTAACTTTGAATAAAGGTTAGAGGTCAGATGAGAGGCGGATGCAAATTCTAATACTGATGAAAGAGCCATAGCAGGTGCCCAAGGCAAGCAGGAATGCAAATAGCTTGAAATTACATGGACCCATGTATTAATTGAAAGAAACCCAAGGAACCCATTGAAATTACTATCTCACTGGCTAATTGGTTCTGAAGTGGAAACACTTTTTCAATGAGCAGCCTCTCAATGAAAACTTTATTTGCTCCAGTTCATGGATCAGGCATGCAATGACTAGATCAATTCCAAATTTCCTAGTTCTTTGTTTAACAATATGCCCAAGTACTTCATGCATGGAAGTTTAGTAGGTCATTAGGGCAGAACTGGGAGAAAGGGGAGTGGATCACATTTTTACCTCTTAATTTTAAGCCCAATTTATTTTTACACGCTTACTTTTGGGCATTAGAATCTAGCTCCTGGATAGTCTGCCTGGGTTTAATCTCTCTTATGTTAAAAACAAGTGAGAATGATGTAACCTACTCTATGAACCATGTGCAAACATAAGAAATAGAAATACATTTCCAGTTTTCTCCAGCAATCGGACAGCACTAGATTTTTTGTAGGAGGTCCTCTGGAATTCATCATTTTCCTGTGCTCTACAATGGCTCAACATTATGACAGACCTTATTTTGTGGTGGTCTCTTGGAATCCATTCATGCCACACTCTATAATTTGGCCATAGGTGGCTGCTTGAGCGTGTTGCAAGGTGCTGCTTCCCTAGCTGCTTCTGGAGCCCTTCCTGTCTGTGCTGGCCCTAGGATTACAGAGATGCTTAGCTAATCCTCAGTTTGACACAGAAAATGGGCAATACAATTTTAAATAAGGATCAGCTTCAAAGTGAGTCAGGACATGCAGCTATCAGCACATTTTACTCCACCCTGCTTCACATGCAATGTGAAATGGGTAAGCACCCACCTCCAAAGCCCGAGCTGTACTTCTCAGTTCAGACTGGATCTTGACAATTGCATTTGATTGCTCAATACCACATGGAGCAAGTCCCGGGGTGGAGGGGATGGAATGGAGGGGGGGTCACCAGGAATTAGGAAGAGAAAGCCATGAGAGATAGGAATGGAAAAGCAAGAGGGGAACAATTTATATATAAAGGAAGAGCATAGAGCAGAATACAAAAAGGGGTTTTAAAAGACAAACATGGTGAACTTAAAAAAAAAGGTGAAAAAAGGCATCATGAGTAGTAATAGGGTAACTAGATGTCCCAATTTTATAGGGACAGTACCAATTTTTGGGTCTTTTTCTTATATAGGCTCCTATTACCCCCCACCCCCTGTCCCGATTTTTCAGATTTGCTGTCTGGTCACCCTAAGTAGAAAAAGGGGAGGAGTATCAAACTTCAAGAAACAGCATTAAAAAACAAGAGACACAGATGTTAAAAGATGAAGCCCATGCTATCATTCTTATGATCAATGAAAAGTAACAATTCTAAATAATTCGCAACTACTACAGTCCTATTTATCTGAGAATCTCCAAGCAGTTTATAGACTTGATTTTAGCCTCACGACCGGTATGACATACAGCCTTTGATGTTGCTACTGGTTGGTTACAGAGATGTTTGCAGTGGATATTGTCTCAGATTCATACAGGAAAATATCCATATGGCGGCAGAGACCAGAATATGCCTAATTATTTATGTCTGCAACAAACAAACTTTTCATAAAATTCCCTATAAGGTTTCTAGCTTTATGGAGTATGAATACTCTGACAACTGCAGACTATTCATGTAAAAGAGTTAGATTTTGCTATTGGATATCTACCGTATATACTCGTTCATAAGCCAAATATTTTTGGTAAAAAAGTGACGCATCAAAGAGCGGGGGTCAGCTTATAGACGGGTCTACACCAAAATTTGATGATTTTAAACTCTATGGAATCATTGAATTGAATATCTAATACATTGTCGTTTTGTTTACCTGGAGCGTCTGCAGTCATGGAGCCCCTCGGCTCCCTGTGACCACGGTTTGGCACGCCACTTCCCGCAGCTCCCATTGGCTGGGAACGGTAAACCACGGACACTGGGAGCTGAGGGTCACCCGGCTTTTTGCACCCCACGCACATGCTTGGAGCGCTGGTGCCTAGAGCCGGCCCTGCAGGCCAGGAGTCAAAGTTTGCCAATCCCTGAAATATAGGTTCGGCTTATGAAAGGGTGATACAGTTTTTGCTATTTTTACCTAACTATCTTGGGGGGTCGGCTTATAAACGAACGGGCTAATGAACGAGTATATATGGTATATTGAGAAAAACATGGCCACATCCCTTGGGTTCTGCTCTCATAAACTAAGTAGGGCTGCTCAGTACTTGGACGGGGGAACCTATAAGAAAAACTCACTTGTTGCTGGAAGTAATAATACCTAGATCTTGTATAGCACTTTTCATCAATAGATCTCAAAGTGATCAGTATCATTTATCCTTGTTTTACAGATGGGGAAACTGAGGCAAAGATCCTCAAAGATATTGAAGCACCTGAATGACTTCAGCAGGATTAGGAACAGCACCCAGGACTCCCAAATCCTAGTCTGGTGCGCTATATTAGCTGTATTATTGAACCAATCCCCTGGTAGACAAGAATCAGCCATGGAAGTGTGAGCCTGCGATTTTTCTGGCGATATGGCATTTTAGCTGCACATTCTCCTTCTAAATAAGTATAAACACCAGAAACCTCTTGGAAGTGCAATGTCCCATCCCTGAGTATCGTGGCCAGAGAAGATGTAACTTGTTACAATATTAAGGGACACTGCTTTTCAGAAGAAACCTAAAGCTGAGGCCCTAACCACTCGAGGTTTTAAAAAAAAATCAATGACACCAAAACCAGGCTGTTAACACCATTGTTCAGGCCAAATTTCAGAGTGGGTAATTACATTCTCTTTATTGAACATGTCTGATGCAGTTCCAGCTGGAATCCTTTTTCTTCACTTTCACTTTGTATGAAAAAAAAGCAAAGTATTAAATTAAAAAAACCAGTGTAGCATTGCTGGGTCAAGCCATACCTACTCTATTCAAGCAGTCCATAATGCACAATGTTGCTGATTTTTATCATTAGTCTCACAATACTTGGTGTTTTTCTTAAAGCCCCAGCTGCTGGAGTCCTGTGACTATATGAGACTCTCAGCTTTCTTGAAAAAGTAACTTTCTAGCCCTCATGGTTGTGGAGAAGCTCTTTAAAACCATGATCCATTAAGACTTGAAAACCAGTTTGTTTCTGTAGTGCAGACACCAGCATGCTTCTGACATTTCTGGGAACACGAACACACACCCATGCCGTCCTTTTGCTAAGGTACTGCATGTTTGGTTATGGTTGGGTTGCTTAATTTCAGGGCAGAGCTAAAGCACAAGGAATGCAAGTGGCCAGCCTTTGAGTTACAGAGCACGCATGCAGGGACTCCTGCTCTGGCAGCAGAATCTGAGGTAGAGAGCGGGAAAAACCAACTCCCCCCTGGCTTCCTCACCCCCTCCAGCCACGGGACAGGATGAGGAGGTAGTGCTGCCTTTGTTTTATTGTCCTCTGTAGTGAATCTGCCTGGCTCCCGACGGCCCCTGAGAGGGAGGAGCCGGAACGGCCACCCAAGTGGGCGGAGCCACCGCCGCCTGTTCCCGCCCCCCCGGAAGTCAAGGGGCGGGACAGGAAGTATAAAAGCCAGGCCCCAGCACTCAGTTGTAGCCCAGCGGCCGGAGAGGCCAGACGCTCCTGCTCGGGCTCCTGTTAAACCGTGCTTGCCCCGAGCCAGGTATTCTGCCGCGGCTGGACCGAGCCTCCCCAGAGCCAGGTACCCCGAGGCGGACTGGCCGAGCCTCCCCAGAGCCAGGTACCCCGAGGCGGACTGGCCGAGCCTCCCCAGAGCCAGGTACCCGGACGCCGACGGACCGAGCCTGCCCCTAGAGCGGTACCCCGAGGAGCGACCCGAGCATCCCCCTGACCCGAGACCGGAGGAGCGGCCCGACCTAGACAGCCCTCAACAAGACGAGGACCCCATGGTGTGGGGCCCCGCTGCCGAGCCCGTCGATGAGCAGGTACCCATGGAGGAGGAGGAGATGGGAAGTGGCCCGGGGATAGCAGACCCCGAACCCATGTCAGTGTGTTTCGGGCAGGATCCCCACTGACCCCGCGGCAGACGGACTGCTGCGGATAGGGCCCCGGGCTGGAACACAGTGGAGTGGGTGGGCCTGTGTTCCCCCCTGCCACCCCACGCCGGGTGGCAGTCTCTCCTCCTCCCTGCCTAGGGCAAGGACTGCCCCAAAGCGCTCAGCCCCTGCCATAAGGGCCTGAGCCCCTGAACTTTTGTTTGCTGCCCCGCCCTGACTAAGGGCCTGGGCATCCTGAACTTGTTTGCGCTCAGCCCTGCCGTAAGGGCCTAAGCCCCTGAACTTTTGTTTGCTGCCCCGCCCTGACTAAGGGCCTGGGCTATTTAACTGTGTTTGCTCAGCTCCTGCTGCAAGGACCGAGCCTCCCCTGAAACTACTGTTTGTTGCCCCGCCCTGACTAAGGGCCTGGGCTACCTAACTGTGATTGCTCAGCTCCTGCTGCAAGGACTGAGCCCCGAGATTAGTGTTCTTGCCCAACCCCTGAGGCAAGGACTGGTGCCCAAAATCCCTAACCCTAAGGGTTAGGTGCCCCGCCCTGACTGAGGGCAGGGGCTTAGCTATTTGCGGTATTGGCTCAGCCTGTAGGAAGGTTCTGAGCCCCTCGGACCCTTGTGTGTGTGGCCCCGCCCTGAGCTAGCGTTTGGGCCTATCTAACCTTGTGCTTTCGTTTAGCCCCTGCCTGAGGGGCAGAACCCCAAGATCTTCGGAACCCGAGGACCGACTTGGGGGGGCCGTGTAGTGAGGCGGCCTGGCTCCCGATGGCCCCTGAGAGGGCACAGCTCCCGCACCGGACTATTACATCCTCCTTTCCCCATTGGCAGGTTGGGGCCCCACAAATTCTAACACCAGCCTCGGTTGCTTTGTGCACTAAGCAAGTTTCTTCCTTTTTATTTTTTTTTTTAAGTAGGCCCATGTTTTGCTGACACTGCACTGGGGGCAGCTGTTTTGAGGGAGGACGTGCCATTGTTATATAATCATGGTTCAGAGTAGAGACCCACACTCCAACACAGTCAAATGCTTGCTATCCTAACGGTGTTTAAAAATCTGCTCTTGGACTGTAACCATGTATGCCACTTCCTAGGATGGGGATCATTTTAGCTACAGGACTCTAAAAATCAGGGAAGATCATGGAGATATGGCCCAAATATGTTGGCATATCAGCTCTGATACATTCAGTCATTACCTGACAAAGCATGACATCTTCTTGAAGCCAGTGGGCTTTCACGTGCTTTCTCTGAAGGGTTGGGCTTTACAGTTTGATTAAATATCTTTTATGTGTGCTTTTTCCCCAGACAGTGTAGCAGAATGGAACTGAATGCAGTGGAGTCATTAAAGGAGACTACACACCATGTTCATACATGCACATGATCCAGAGGCAGATATGGAAACTGTTGTAATTCACTATAGTTGCCACATGATGGCCCTAGGCAGTACATAAATATTCCACAGACAGGCTTGTCAGCTGGAAACTGTTGGAGACTCACAGTGCAAGACGCAGGAGTCCTGTACCACCACAGACTCTTTCACCTTTCCACACCTTCTCAGTTTCTGTCCCTGGTAGATGTATAAGTTTTACAAAACATGGATTGTCAGAGACTATCATGGAGATAGCTAGCTTGACTGCTAGGTTTTAATAAAAAGTCATCACCCTTACTAGTAGCCTATGTAATTCTGTGCTACTGAAACCCACCCCAGAGCTGCACTTCAGTTACATGAGCGGTAAACAAATCAATGCCCACAATATCTACAGTCTCCAAGAGCTAGAATTGCTTGTTTGATTTCATCAGATACAACAATGGGCAGT
This sequence comes from Terrapene triunguis, assembly GCF_002925995.2. Lineage (NCBI taxonomy): Eukaryota > Metazoa > Chordata > Testudines > Emydidae > Terrapene > Terrapene triunguis. The sequence continues at coordinate 7,007,142 of NW_020664381.1, forward strand.
CGCAGAAAGAGGGCAGCAGTGAGCCACTGTTCGTTCACCTCTTGCACCATACGGAGGCCCGAATTGTGACCTCAGAGCCACAGGCCTGATTTTTCCCTCAAATTTCAGACACAAGGGTGAAACTTTGAGAAGTTATAAGCCATTGACAAATGACCCTTTATAATGGAAATACTGAGGCAGCTGTAACTATTGGCATCTCTAAGTGTTCTCTGTGTAGCAAAATAATGCAAGCGAAACCTCCAGCTCCTCAAAAGGGCAGAAATTGCTGAGTTTTAAGAGTTATGGTTTGATTTGTGCTATTACTTTTACAGTACAGCACTGTGAGCACTAGGCGCTGCATGTAGGGTAGATCTAGGAAGACACATAGATGTTGTCCCTAATAGCTTACACCCTGGATTGGTTCTTCTGTGTCCAGAGGAGGGACTAGGCCTGCCCTATGCTCTCCTCTGCAGCTGGTGCTGGTTGCCTTGAGACAGGAGCAAGGAGAGTCTGGGGCTTTCTATTATCTGCCTCCTGCAAGCACCACCAGCTTGTAGCACCTGTGATGGATTTCCTCGTTAGAAGTGATTGTCTTTCTGCACTCCACAGCTGATTTTAAGAACAGCCTCTTTTACGACACCTGCCTTAAGTGCAGCATTTCTGGTAAGCAGAGACCCAGGCCGCTCCTACTGAGGAACCTTTATTGAATAAAGAGAGGATGGATATTCTTATTACATGTTTAAAAAGTCAATATGCAGTTTAAGTGAATGCTGCTCGGGGACGGTTTATTTCTTTGACACATCGTTCAATCTAAGGGAAGTCTTCACCCTCCCGGGAAAGGTATCCACATGAGCAGGAAATGTCAGGAAATCTGCAGAGAAAAAACAATGATTAAATTAGTGAGAACAGAAAGCATGCTACGCTTACAACATATGGTCTAACTCAGGGTTTCTCAGCCCATGGGTTGGGCCCCCAAATTGGGTCGCCAGAATGTTTCGAAGAGGCACATGGCAGCTCCTGTGTCTCCTATCCCACAGGGCTGGCTGGGCTCGCCTCCCTGCTTCAGGCACTGCAACCTCTGGGGTCCCAGCGCCACTCAGGTTTGGCCCAGCTGTCATGACTATGGGAGTCTGGGTAGGCCAAATTTGAGTGAGAGGTACTGCAACCCCATGAGCCAGCTCACAACTCCACTCACACAAAGTTGGTTCAGTCAGGGGGGGCAGGGCCAAACCTGAGTGGTGCTGCAATCCCGGAGTTTGCAATGCCCAGAGCCAAGCCCAGTCAGGCCCAAGGCACAGGAGCTGCCACTGTGGGATGAGTGCTGGGCAGGATCCACCTGAAACCACCTCAGGGCAGGATCATAACCAGGGCAGGGCGAGAGGGGCAGCTGCCCAGAGCACAAAGCCTCAGGGGTGGCTCAGGCCAGCGATGCCAGGGAGGGCTTGATGGGGTCAATCCCATGCAACGGGGCTCAGGGAGGGCACACCACTTCCACCCCCAATGAACCTCAATAGACCACCCAGGCTGTCTGGGTTGGAGAGGGGAGGTGCAACCAAAAAATCTGGGGAGGCACGTGACCGCCCCACACATCACCTCTGGTAGGGGGCGTAAATATGCTTGTTCACCCTGGGCACTAAAATGCCTAGTTACAGCTCTGCCCCAGAACCTCCACCCTCAAAGTATTTACTGGGTTGTGACAGGCCATAAACATTTACAAATGGGCACTGAGCCCAAAAAGATTGAGAACTACTGGTCTAAATCAGCCTTCCCATGTGGAAAGCCATGGCCGAACACAAAGCTCTGCAGCCTTAACACTATGTGGATTTCACAAAGCGGTGGGGAGAAAGTGAATAGGGAAGTGTTATTTGCCCCTTCATATAACACAAGCACCAGGCGTCACCCAATGAAATTAATAGACAGCAAGTTTAAAACTAACATTTGGAAGTACCTCTTCACACAGCACATAGTCAACCTGTGGAACTCATTGCCAGGGGAGGTTGTGAAGGCTAAAAGGATAACTACGTTCAAAAAAAGAATTAAGTTCAGTTCATGGAGGATAGGTCCATCAATGGCCATTAGCCAAGATGGTCAGGGATGCAAGCCCATGCTCTGGGTGTCCCTAAGCCCCTGACTGCCAGAAGCTGGCACTAAAAAACCGGGGATGGATCACCCAGTAACTACCCTGATCTGTTCTCTGAAGCATCCGGCACCAGCCACTGTCAGATGACAGGATACTGGGCTAGACGGACCATTGGTCTGACCTAGTATGGCCATTCTTATGTTCCTGTGTTAGAACATACTTTGGGTTGGAGGATTCTTCCCACTGCCACCATTCCCCACGTAAACGAAGAAAAGATTGATCCTCCAATCCATGAGTGTCCCAATAGCTGTGAGGAGAACCTGAGGATTTGGGGACACCTTTGGATAGCCAAGGTGTTCTTGTGGAGGCCCATCTCCTCAGTACTCCCTGGGCCTCCCCATGCTTCATGGCAGCATGTCTCTCTCAGAGGATAACATCAGGGAAGGGCTCCATATGAAACCAGATGCCAGGCATGAGCAGGGATGCAACTACTTTGATTTAACCTCTCTCTCTCTCCAGCAGAATTTTTATTACTTGTTAAACACACAAAACATTCTCATTGCTGTACAGTGCCAAGTGGAGGACCTGCTCCAATGTTGACAGTCTAAGATGACAGGCAATATAATTCAGACCCAAAAGCGTCAGGACCAAATTATGCCTTTTGGGGGGAAAATCTCCAACACTGGCAGGTATAACCTGTGTGCCAAGAATGCTTCTGGCCCAAATTCATGGCGGACCAGTGACGGGACACAGGCAGGGCAGGTTTTGCTGATGTCATAAAAGTAGCGGAGTGCTACTGACCACAGTCTGAACACTAGCTAATGGAGGGTCAGGATATAGCCCTTAGGCAGGAAGCCATTTTCCCTTGCAAATACAGGGCACAGTGACAGCCAGACTTTCCCACACTTCCCTAGTGCTGTGTCCCAGTGGCTTGAATGGAGGGAGAGGGCTCCTTAACACTTCTTCTCCCACACATACACCAGCCCTGGATATTTATTTTTGAAATCTTATCCCGAGCCTAGTAGAATTTTAATAAAACAGTCACAGACATGATAAAGAAACAAAATAGTTCTTCCCTATCTTTCTAGTTCATAAATTAATCCTTCCCAGACGTCAAATCAAAGGACTATACATAGAAGAAATTCAAAACATTTTCCTCTGTATCTTCCTGTCTCAGCTAACAATGACCCTCCCTGTGGTGCATGGCGTGATGCTGCCATGCTGTGGACTGGATATTTGGATCACAGGGAGTCTCCCTGCCTGCTACAGTGACAGCTGCCATTTTAGTGTTTTGATTCACATGCAGAATCATACTGAATGAATGTGTCTCATGGAAACTTTTCTATCTGCCCTTTGCTGTTTTCCTTAGGCCTTGTCTACAGCTTGCACCAGTTTAGTTGAACAGGTTTAGTTAAATCATTGCAAATCCCTGTAGGGAACCTCTTATTTCACTTTAAGAGTGGTTTATTTCCATTTGCCTTAAACCTGTTCCTAATCAGCTTGGGCCAAACTGCAATAAGTCTGGTTTAAACTGAAATAGGAGTGTCTATGGAGCCTTGTGCACCAGTTAACTAAATCAGTTTAAAATCACAGCAGAAGCTGCACCTAAAGTGGTGAAGCAACTTGGCATATAGACACCCACTGCATTCTCACAACTTATTCTTAGGGCCATAGTCTGCCACCAGCTATTATGCATAACTCCCATTCACTCAAGACGGACTTCCGGAAGAAGAAGAATGGTGACAGGACTTGGGCCCAAATTGCTAACACTTTTAAAAATCGAAATTGATTTCTTACATGGGGTGATGCTTAATTTAAAAATGCAACAGGAATTCTGCTAATAACACTTTACATTTACAAAGAAGTAAAGCGCTATGGAACTCGTATTAGCCCCATTTTACTGATACAGAAACTAAGGCACAGAGCAAGAAAGTGACTTGTTCAAAGTCACATAGCAAACAAGTGGCAGAGCAGAGAATAGCACCCCTGTCCCTTGATCCCCCCTGCAGTCTTATGCGCTAATCACTAGACAACACTCTTCTGGGTACCACATCCTAGATGGTGTACATTATACTGGCACGACTATAATTCTCCATGCTATGGACTCAATCAGATGCTGAGCGTGCTCAGCTCTCTCTCAAGCCAGTCAGAGGCAAGGGTATGCAACACCTTTAAGCACCGAGCACTGCTCATAGCTCCCAAAATGGGGCCCATTTATACCAGTAAAGTGCATAGCTTGTTGTGTAGTGATATATCCACCTTGCATGATATATCCACCTCAGAGAACTCCTTGCGATATGGTTTTGCTCTTCCAGCTAAAGTACTTTCGTCCTGTAACATACTTAAACTATGTGAGAGATTTGGGTTTTCTTTAAAGTCTTAGATTTTTTTAAAGGCCAGAAGGGACCATTAGATCATGTAGCCTGACCTCATGTATAATACAGACTGGAGAATTTTCACCCAGTTACCCCTGTGTTGAGCCCAATTTAAACTTGTCTTCTGGTGCTCAGATCCCATAGGCGCTGAGCATGGTATAAAAGCTTAGGTAGATACACAGCAGAAAGAGAATCTCTTAAAGGTCATGCACTGCAGTGTGACTTTTCTGGTGATCATTGTGTCAGTGCTAGAGGACTGAACCGCTTAGCGTACATGCATGGTGCTGAAGTACCACAGGAAATATATTTGTTTGACTACAAGATAAGTGGTGATGAGCGAGATCACCCTTGAATCCAACTAGATCAGAACCAAAACATACTAATGAGCTATAACAGTATACTGCCCTCCTGCTGTTAGCACACACCGACTGAGCCACCTCTTCAGTCTTCCTTCTTCTCTGCTTCCTTTTTCAGCTTTGCCTCACGTTCTTTTCTCATTTTTTGTTCAATTTTTTTACTCTGGTATATTTTTACTCCAGCAAATGCCAAGCAAAGAATTAATGTTTTAGCTGCCAAAATGTACATCAGCAGTGGAAAATTCTCCAAAACCTGAAATATAAAACAATATAGTTCAACAGAGTTTCTACAACACTTGAGCAACTGGGACATTTAAAGGACATCTATGGCATACTATGCAACTTCCCTATGGAAGCTGCATGATTCAAGACTTTGTTCATGCTATGGCAATGCAGGGCATGCAGTCTTCCCATGGGAAATTTCAGGCCACGTGGATCAGAGTTCAGGTGCAGACTGCAAAATATTTCCCTTGATTCATCTCAATTTGCTTTGCCCGTATTCACACCTCCTTCTGTGTTTGCTCATCCGTGAATTAGTTTACCAGCAAGATGGTTTGCTTGAAGGGCAAATTTTAAGTGAATGTTGCAAGAGATGTGCAGAAAGCAAACTTTGAGTGGTAATTGTGAGGCTTCACCTGATTCCTACACTCGTCTCAGACATTAGGCATGATCAAAGTTGCTTTCCTGGGCAGTGCTGAAGATTTTTGGCCTTCCTAGAAGTTTATGTACTCAGTTTTGCCATTGATTTCAATGGAGTCAGGATTTCACTCCAGGTTTCTGAAGAATCATCTGCTGGAAAAGAGGGATTACAGTGGATGATAACTCTAGAACTATTAAATATCAAAACTCCTCCTGGCACCTAACAGCCCAAATGTGCTCCTGCTACATGGAGCCTGCTAGCCATGCTGATGACCGTCTTACCTGGACCTGACATCAGGTAGCTACAGAATAATATCAAAGATGAGCAAATCAGGCAATGGTAATACTGGCTCCAGACCAAGATCTTTATGTACTGGTTTGTTGCAATTGCAGGATGGAAACAAAACAGGAATTGCACAAGGTATTCATGTACGAGACCAAAAGAGCCAGAGCTGAGCCAAGAATTGTAGCTTAGGAGCTGTAGGCCAATGTCTGACAAATCACAGACACCATCTTCCACTGTAATAAGGACACTGTCTTGGATGGTGACCAGACCCTACCAATACTGGGGGGTTGTGAGGGCTGTAATTGGCTCTTTTCCTTGTTCACTGACAGCCATAATCATGAAGGCATGTAGCAGTGGCTGCCAGGCTCTGTGTAACATTGATCTATAACGGTGATCTGTTGAGACAGTCATCCAGACATGGGGAGATGTGTATTCCTCTCTCAAGGGGGGATGGGGGGGGGAGGGAGGAATGACTATGGTTTCTGTGAATACCTGTGCAGACATCGAAGTCCAAAAAGGGAGTGCTGCGTATTGAAAAAAAGTATCTCATCCATTCAGGGCACAGAAATACATCATGAGACTGGCTGCAGAGATCAGATAACCCTGAGTTCATTCCATCTCTGGCCCACACAGAGCTCCAGGGAGGGGCCATAAAAGCAGCTGATCCAGAAACAGGAAGTTGTAGGTTCCCTGCGATAAGGCTGTTTTTGTTGCCCAGGGGTGGATAATAAATGCTGATCTGTGGAATCCCCGTGTTTCATACTGATTTTTTTTTTTTTTTGGTTAACTGCTTTTCTGTGAGTAAAATACAGAGTTCTGAATGAAAAAAAAAATCCAACTGGCTCATCCCCCATTTTTATGTTGAGTTGCTTCCCCAGGTAGCAGTGACATCTGTGTCTAGCCAAAAGAGCTCAGACATTTCATAATGAATATTTCACAATGTGCTGCTTGTGAATAAACTTCAGGCCACACATCAGTCACAAAAGCGATCTGGCCAATCATTCTGAGTAATGGCTGAATCTGAGAAAACAGATCTGTTTGCAGACAATTTGCACACAGAAAAACTTGCAGAATAAACTATTTGTTATTTATTCTTAACCAAGCTCTAGGCACCATCACAAGTCAATGAGGTGATAAATATCCATTACAGTGTGGTGTGGAGGGTTCGCTGGGGCCCTGCCTACACTAGAATGGTTGTTAGCTATGGGTGCTGAACTTAATTGCAAGTGCAGACAAAAGGAAACTATGTTCCGCACCCTTTTAGTGAAACTACCCATGTTCTCAGTAAATGGATTGTTTTTCTAATGTAAGCAGGGCATAGGTGGGTGGGAGGATGTCTGCTCGATTCAGGATAGAAGATATTTGATAATGTCTCTGATATTGACCAATATTAAATTCTTCAGAGGAAACCAAACCAAGGCCAGGATCCTGCAAAGATTACACACAGGCTCAGCTTTAAGCACACACATAAATATGGGAGTATGGGGCAAACAAACAGAATTGAGTAGAAAAATTTAAGTCCCAGCTGACCTATTGCCTAGCCAATGCTAATCAGGAGTGACTGGCAGGCATCAATGCAGGGGTAGGTTTTAAGGAGGGATTTAAAAGAGGATAAGTTACAGCTTTACAAATGTAGATGAGGAGAATCCAAGCCAAATAAAACTATAAGATTTAGCTGCTTTCCTCCACTCACCCCATGTTACTCAAGCGAAGATAAGAATAGAGGGTAAATGACAACTCTCTGGCAGCTCATTGTTCCTGAAAGAACAGAGCACTGTACACCTGCTAAGGGGGGTTAGGGTGCCCTTATGCATATCTCTAGGTGTACTAGCAGAGCCAATATTCTCATATGCCCCAAATGCCAGTTGGCTATAACCTCAGGTGACTTCTTACCAATAAGCTGCTCGTGGCTTTAATTAAAACCTGCCACAACTCAAGAAAGTCACTGCGTCTGGTGTGCTGCTTGCTAAGTGGTATATCTATACCAGGGATACCGTGCAGCAACATGGGGATGAGTGGTATAGACAACACAGCAACTGTGCTACAGCACAGCCATGAAAGGGGCACTAGACAGAAAGTAAGATAAGCAGAGCCAAATGCCATGTGGAGTGTGTGTATGGAGAAGCAAGACAGAGTCTGCCTATAGTACTCTGAGGCCCACAGCAAAGTCCTTATTCATATGCACACAGCAAAGTCAACTTGCAAGGCACTGAATATATATATAGTAGGAAATATAATATTAAGTCTCCAGATTCCATGGGGAGAGAGCTGTCGTTAAATCCCCTTAAACGTGAACATGGCGTTTATTCCAACCAAAGACACACACTCCGACACAAAATTCCCAACTCTAGCTTAACACACTCCTCTTTAACACCACCACCCCTGTCCGCCCCAGGCTTTAACAACAAAAGTCTCCTCACCCTCCAATTAAATTCCACCATCTTGGATCTCTGATGATGTCACGGGTCACACCACAGTCTAAGCCCAGCAACGTTTATCAGATTTATAAGAAACTGGTGGAGGCGGATTCATCTGAGGAAATAAAAAGAAAGAAAGAAATGAGCCAATTTGTCTGCATTTGACATGTCCTAGCTGCGGGGCTCTGACAAGCACACCAAGCCTACTGCTATGATACTCTCGGAACATTCAGTAACCACCTCGCAGGGAGCGGATTATTTTGTAGCTGGCTGAGTGACAGGTACAATGGCCATTGGGAGCCTTACACAGAGCTGAAGGTTGACAGTCCTGGAACAGGTGTCATTTGTTTGTATGGAGGGGGCCCACCCCTTCCAGACGCAGCTGTTCAACTATAAATGCAACGCTGGCTGCTTTAATAAGCATGACATGTGTGCAAATGAAGTATCCCCATGAGATGTTTTAGGAAAACAAGCCCACCAAAACCAAGGCTGCGGTTTTAATCCCACCAGCCCTGCTCAGAGCTTGAATCCCCACTGCTACGATTGCTCTTGTCTTTAGTATCATCTGGGGGAAGTGAGAATATGCTTCTGGATTTTGAAAAAAACACTATACGTAAGTCCTCCTCTGACAAACACAATAGAACAGCTGAAAGTGATCCCCTAGGGCGCTTGCTGTTGCTGCTGGCACTGAGATCTCCAGCTGAGGAATGCTTGAGGAACCTAAAGTGGCCATAAGGCAGCTGCACACGGATGAGATTCTGCATTTTGGTTTTCACCTCTGCTTATCCAGCGGTTTCAGAACATCAGACACATGGGTTCCACTTTAAATAGATTTCCCTGCACATGCTCTACCTGTCCCTGAGCTGTTTCCCTATGTGTGCCCAATGTTTGTATAGACGCTCCCCGGGTTGCGCAAACCCAACTTACGGAAATCCGGACTTATGGAAAAAGTTCTGTATGTACTTTTTTTTTTTTTTTTTTTTTTTTTTGCGTAATTGCACTGCTCTACAGCCAAAATGCTTCTGAAATAAATGTAGTCAAACTTTACTAATTCTGGGTCACTGAGAACGAAAATGATGCTTAAAATTGTTGATTGGCTCTAGTTTTCAAGATATGCTATTGGGTCAGTATATAGGACCCTTGACTTGGGAATGGTGGAGGATAAGTGAGTTATAAAGAGAAGGGATCTCAATTTAAACCAAAAATGACTAAAATACATCTTTGACTGGATCTATGAATAAATCTATGACTGGGTTTGGACAGTACTTGCTTTTTAGGGAAAACAATGAATGATGCAATCTGAAGCTGGTATTGCGTCATACATGATATGAATTGCATCATGTTATTCCTAGAAGTCATGGATGATGCAATCCTAACGAAGCTTACATCACTCTGCTGAACAAATTGCCCTATATCAGCTCTAGAAATCATACAGTGTCGTGCTCTATTATTTGTCAGTGTTTGATTTTGCAAAGGGACACATTTCTGTTTAGCCAAAGTGAGCAGAGATGCCTCGTACTTGTGTGAACAGTGCAGATAACTTCTGCTATGTTTGTGGTGAAGTGACTTTTGCCTCACAAAAGCGCAGTATAACCACTATGGTTAAGAAAGCCTATCACCTTTATTTTGGCTGCAAAATTGGAGATCAGGACAAGAGGTGGGCCCCACACATATGCTGCAACACTTGTGCAACAAATCTTCGCCAGTGGTTGAACAGGAAAAGGAAATCTATGCCTTTTGCAGTGCCAATGATTTGGAGAGAACCAACAGATCATACCAGCAATTGTTACTTCTGCATGGTGCCTCCAGTTGGGAAAGGTGTGTCAAAGAAGAAAAAGTGGACTGTGCATTATCCAAACATTCCATCAGCTATACGCCCAGTACCCCACGGAGAAGGACTGCCGGTTCCTGATGCACCAGAATCATTCTCACTTGAGTCAGACGAGGAAGAGGAAGAGGATGAAACTTCTGGTCCTGAACCATCAATGTCACAGGACCCACATTTTCTCCCATCCTTCTCCTCTGAACCACACCTCATAACACAAGGTGAACTGAATGACCCTGTCAGGGATTTGGAACTACCCAAGAGTAAGGCAGAGCTGTTGGGCTCCAGACTACAGCAGTGGAATCTCCTGGCAGGTGATGTTAGGGTTTCCATGTTCCGTGACCGTCAAAAGGATCTTGTCCCATTCTTCTTCATGGAAGCTGATCTTGTAGCCTGCAACAACATCGATGGTGTGATGGCAGCCCTCAACATCGTTCACGATCCAGATGAGTGGAGACTGTTCATTGATTCAGCGAAGACGAGTCTTAAAGCTGTTTTACTGCATAATGGCAATGTTTTGCCATCAATTCCAGTTGGTCATGCAGTCCATATGAAGGAAACCTATGACAACATGAAACAACTTTTGAGGTGCATAAACTATGACCAACATCAGTGGCAGCTTTGTGGCGATTTGAAGGTTGTTGCTCTCTTGCTTGGTCTGCAGACTGGATACACAAAGTACTGCTGTTTTCTCTGCGAATGGGATAGTCGTGCAAGAGATTCCCACTACATCAAGAAAGAATGGCCACTCCGACAGTCATTGGAGCCTAGGAGGAAAAGTGTTCAGCATCCATCACTTGTTGAATCAAGGAAGATTTTGTTACTACCCTTACACATCAAGCTGGGTCTGATGAAGAACTTTGTCAAGGCCATTGACAAAACACAAGCAGCTTTCAAGTACCTCCGTGGAAAATTTCCAAGGTTAAGTGAAGCTAAGATAAAGGAAGGTGTCTTTGTTGGTCCTCAGATTCGTGAACTTCTTCGAGATGATGCATTTGACCATGCACTGCGTGGCAAGGAAAAGACGGCATGGAAAGCCTTCCAGTTAGTGGCAATAAATTTTCTCGGAAACAACAAGGCAGACAACTACAGGTTGTTGGTGGAAAACCTCCTCAAGGCATACAAAAGCCTTGGTTGCAACATGTCACTAAAGACACATTTTTTGCACTCTCATCTAGATTTTTTTCCACCGAACTGCGGAGCAGTGAGCGACGAGCACGGCGAGTGATTTCACCAGGACATTGCAACAATGGAGAAACGCTATCAGGGCAAATGGAGCCCATCAATGCTTGCAGACTATTGCTGGACAGTGACAAGAGATGCTCCATTTAATGAATACAAGAGACAAGCCAAGAAGCGCCGAGTAGACACTGAATAGGACTAAACTATGTACATAATAGTTTTTTGCCTTTTGTTTCATAATAAATTTTATTTATATAACCCTTTTGCTGATTTTGAAAGTGTTACATAAACAGGGCAGATGAAATATTATCATGTAAAGCAACCATAAACACATGAAAAGACCTAGGTTTACAATTTATGATTAAAACTCTACTATCTACACAATATACATAGACATAAAATGTAAAAACTTAAATATCTTAGAAACAGTAGCCAATCAGTTGTTTTAATTGTCATATTTGAATTCAGCACATCAAAATACATAATAAATAGCACATTTTATCTCTGAAGCAGACGACTTCTCAAAAATTGTAGACCAGTGTTGTCGGAGATACGTTACCAACTTACGCAAAACTCGACTTACACAAGGCATTCCGGAACGGAACGCTTGCGTAAGTCAGGGAGCTTCTGTATAACAACAGATTCACTGTGTGATCTGCAGAATGGGGACCACTTCTTAGCCACTTGTAGAGCTATACAAACAATAACAATAAGCCCACCATGGCTGCCTTTCTGATCCTCCTCTGACTAAGATAGAGGAGTCAAGTCTTAAGGCTCTTGCCGTGCTTAACTACCTCACCATGGGCAGGGAGCTGCATGCCCATGAGACAGACTCCTACCTCCTGCCATCTCTCCTACGTACAGTATCAGCTTTACTCACTGTTGTGAACTGGTTTGAAGCCACCTTTATATATCAGTGTTGCATACCCACTCTCTGATGTCCCCAACCTCCAGTGGCCCCACTTAATCCTGCTTCCCCATCTTGACCCAGGCCTGGTCAATCTTGGCAGAAGAAAGAAGCCTGGATGTGTATGTATGAAAGGCAGGACTGACTGCTTTATACTTTAAAAGAAATGTATTAGCATTGACATCACTCGTTTAAAAACAAAAAAGCTCACACATTGTACTCTCAAGGTTATGCTATCTTAAAGGGAGGCAGGCAAATAAACAATCGAAGTTTCATGTTTGCTTTTTCAAAGGCAGATAAGGCAAAGATAGGAGTTTAAAAACATCTACACTCAGCTGTTATTTGTTCCCCTGAAAATATAAATACAAGGGTTATGGAAAGGGGACCCAGCTCAGTTTAAAGGAGGTCACCTTCACTCGCAGTCAGGACTTCCAAGGAGATCTTGTGGTTACGTCACATGAGCGCCTGAGCACCTGCTCTCTACTCGAGCATTGCCACAGACTTCCAGGGCTCAATTCACCACTGACTTGCACGTCGCATAGTCATTTACACCTGTGCAAATGCACGTAAAATGACCACCACCATAGTAGCACCTCACAATCTTTACCATGTTTATCCTCACAACACCTCTGTAAGCAGAGCAGTGCCATTATCCCCATTTTATGGATGGGGAAACTGAGGCACAATGAATCAAAGTGGAGAGCAGGGAAGTGAACCCAGGGCTCTCAAGGCCTAGGCTGCTGTTTTAACCACTGGACCATCCTTCCTCTCTACCTCTCCTCCCAAACCATAATCCTCCACTCACTCAGTCTCGCATCAACTGTGCACAGCTCTAAATGACTAGATGAGGTGCAAGGTAGTGGGGAATGAGGCCTCTTATGTGATGTTGGCTGGGAAACTCCCGTGGCCTACTGATAGCTTTGTTTACTCAGCAGTGTAATGGGGCTCATAATACTGTTCTACCTGGCAAGGGTGTTGTGAGGCTTAATTAATGTGTATAAAGCGCTATGAGACGAAAGGCACCACACAAGGGCAAAATAGAATTTATTTGATTGCACCTACAGTAAGGTGATGGCAGACTATAACCTGTGCTAAAAGAATGTGTATCCTCCTTCCATTTGGACAGAAACCATGTTTTCTTCTTCAGACCATCTCTCCCCATCTTGCTGATCTCGCTAGCTTCCCCTCGTTCACATATTTAAAGAGACCATCGATACATTTTACAGCATGCTATTGGGCAGAGAAACAATCACAGGGCTTGACTTGTTGATGCTACACTGTGTGTCAGGCTGGGCTCTCTTAGAGTGGGACCAAGATACTCCAACATGGCTCTCCAAACCCAGACAAAAAGCCGGTGTGTGACACGGCGGGAGAGGAACTGAACCTGGACTGCCACTGCCACAATTCCTCAAAACTCCAACAGCGCATGTGATCATGGGCCCAGGTTTGTATAATTTGTGGTGGTGCCCAGAACGGGTCCAAGCAGAGCTGTCCCGTCCATAGGACGGACCGGGGCAACCAACCTGGGGACCGCGCTTTGGGGAGCCCCACATTTCAAGGGGACGCAGAGTCCAGGGAGACCTGGGGAGTTAGCAGGGGGCCTGGTGCAGGCAGCAGCGAGTGACCTGGCTCCAGCCCGCACCCTGGACCCCGCATCCCCCTGAAGCACAGGGCCCCCCAAAGCACGGGAAGCCCAAACATTGGTGGAGTTGGGCCCACGTTCCTAAATATTGGTGGAGCACGGGCACCACGGGTCCATATAACTCGCTGCCTATCCATGTGATACAGGATGAAATCGTTCAGGGCCAGTCGGATCCAGATACTTTTATAGCTCAAACAGAACGGCCCAGATTCTACTCTAGGCTACGCTGGCATAAGTCAAAAGTTGCTCAGTTGAGGCCAGTGGAGTTACTCTGGGTTCAAACCAGTGTAGTTGAGAGCAGTCAGTTAAATGAATAACAGAAATAGACAGTACCGCTGAGATCTTCATACCTGGAGTTGTAGAGAGCAGATGTATTAACAGCCTCTCCGACAGACCCTCACATACTCCATACTCTGGAAATTAAACATGGAGCAAAGGGAAATTTAAAGGGACAGATTTAAAATCATATTACAAATGCCTGCAGCATCTCAGATTGTTAACCCCGGGGTCCCAGCACACCATTTTAGTCACATGCCAGACTGCTTGTAGATCAGAGGGGTTTCTGCAATGCCGCCGCCACCGCTGCACTCACTACCAGCCCAACCACCATACTGCTGCGGCTACTTCCACCTGCGTGCCTCCCTCTTAACACCACCAATGTCCATCGCTTCCCACTTGCCTTGCACCCCTCAGCACCCTGCCTGGCTTTCCTGCTGCCAGTTACCAGCTTCCCACCACTCCCCAGTGCTTGTCCCCTACCCGTCCACTGCTTGATTGTGCTGCCTTCCCCTGCCATTGTTACTTGGGCCCTGCTACCTCTGCTCCCCCTCAACTCTTCACCCCCAAACAAGTCACTTCCCAATGGAAGTCCTCTCCCAGCTGTCACCGACACTGTATCTGAATTGCACACACAGCTCAGGAAACTGAAGTAATTTTTTCAACACAGTAATTTTCACTCTCTTTCTGCTATTCATTTACTTCACTCAGCTGAGACAGAGAAACTAAACATAAGTGAAATTGACTAGCCCATAGCCAACTTCATTTTCAGGTTCTCATACCCAAGAACTCTGCGTCAGTGCTTGGGTTGCAATACTGCAGGGGATGGTCACATACAGTCAAATATGTTTTCACTGAATTTTAAAATCATATCAAACCATTTTAATGAGCTGGGGTGGGGTTCCTTACAAAATGTGGGGCTCAAAATGTCCAACAAGTGTCCAATAAAGTTGCTGAGATGGATTGGGGAAATGGACATATCCCAGAAAAAGATAGGGAGCCCAATTTTGAACTGCCTTGCACATGTGTGTAAGGTGTTTCAATTCTGATCTGACAGCAATGCCAACACAAGATGCAAACCAACAGGGAATCAGGCCCAGAAACGTAACTTTACCTGAAACTCACTTTGTTTAAGGTTTGCATTTTGTGCTGAAGGTCCAGCTCTTACAGAAACCCCTAGGTCACGGATTCATTTTAAAAATAAGACCTTCCCAAAGAAAACAGATTGACACAGTACCTTGCAGCAGGCAGCCATTACACACAGAGGGGAAGTGGAAACAAACTACAAATACCAGAAGCCTTACAGCTGGCAAACTACAGCTCCCAGCATGCCACAGCCATATCTGGCTGTTAACCCTTTTTTGCACTATACCTCCATAAAACAAACGTGCACAGTGCACATTCGGGCACATTTAACGCCATGTATATTATTAACAGTGATAATGTGGAATTTGTCCTTTTAGAATGACACCTGGTAGAACACGTGGAGAGCTTGTTCTACAGGTGTTGAAAAGAATAGAAATCCCGAGTTAAAGTACCCACAACATCCCACATTCATATGTGCCTATGCACCATGCTTTTGACATGAATCTGTGCTGGCTGACCTTTAAACCCTATACACTATGGCAGTTTGACCATTACCTGCAGACAATCTTAACTAAGATCTGCTTTGGAACTAGCCTGTACCTGGTAGTTCAGGTTGAAGTTCTACACCCATCTCATCAGCTTATCTGTCCCTGAAAAACAAGACAAGGAATCCCTCTCCTCGCCCAAAATATTTGATCTAGATTCTTCTATGGTCCCCATAACTTTTATGTCTGAGCACCTCTTATTCATTAATGGACATCATACTTACAAACACCCCTCTGAGGTAGGGAAGTGCTATTCCCACTTTATACGTGGGGAACTGAAGCATAGGACAGATTAATTTGCCCAAGTTCACGAAAGAAGACTGTGGGTGTGCCAGTGGTGGATTAATGATTTTGCCGCCCCTAGGCCCTGAAATAATTGCCACACCTTGCCCCATATGAACTTGTTTTCGTTTTTTTACAAATTCTCGCGAGTATGTTTACTAAATGGCGTCACGCCGTCATTGGTGGCAATCATAGGCTCTGCACCCACCGGCAGCTTCCCGCTCCCCCCTCCCCCCAGCTCACCTCCGCTCCGCCTCCTCCCCTGAGCGCGCCGCGTCCCCGTTTCTCCCCCTATCTCCCAGCGCTTGGCTTCGCGAAACAGCTGTTTCGTGGCGGCAAGCGCTGGGAGGGAGGGGGGAGGAGGGGAAACACGGCGCGCTCTGGGAAGAGGTGGGGCCGGGGCGGGGATTTGGAGAAGGAGTCCAATAGGGGCAAGGAGGGGGCGGAGTTGAGGTGGGGACTTTGGGGAAGGGGTTGGAATGGAGGCAGGGCAGGGACAAGCACCCACCGGCGCCGGGAAAAGTTGGCGCCTATGTGTGGTAAAATCACTGATGCTGCGATTACAAAAATGCTGCTATTATAAATTTGCCGCCCCTGCAAATTTGCCACCCTAGGCCTAGGCCTTGTTAGCCTAGGCGATACTACGCCACTGGGGTGAGCAGGGAACAGAACCAAGTTGCCTGAATCCTAGTCTAGTGTACTAACTGCTAGCTCATCTCTCCTAGCCTTGGGCCAATGGGAGCCAGAGAGAGCCACCCAATAATGCACTACCTGTTTTCTTTTCTAACCAGGTTCTAAGATACCATGACAAGGAACATAGGAAACCAGGAAATGTGGGCAGTTTGCTTCTTTTTAAAGAATGTTTTTAAAGAATTGCTCTGATACAATGTTATACATGTTATTGGTTTAGGTAGATGGGGGCCAGATGCTTAGCAAGTGTAAATGGGCACAACTCCATTGAAGTCAATACAGCTGAGAAGCAATAAAGCTGAAGTCACCTTACAGCAGCGGAGGATCTGACCTAGATTGTGTATTTGTCCCTCCACGTTTGAAGAGTTCATGCAACGTCTGTGCAAGACAGATAATCTCCATAGTTTCAGTGGCCAACCTAAATGAGTTACACACACAAAAACAGCAACACTCATTCGGTTTGAATAGCAAATGGTGTTGGTTTGCCATGTAGACCTACATGACATATTAGGTCTTATTTATATTTATATATTATTATTTTCAAACCATGATTTTCAACCTGACAGCATTCCTTTAATAGCACAAGTATTGTCTTTCTAGTTCACCTCTGCTGGACGCCGATGTATTTTTGTTACTCCAAACACACACAGCTGCTCTCTGTAAAATAGCAGCTAAATGGAAACAGAAGGCCTTATGCAAAGTAACCTGGATAGCAATAGAACAGAACTTTCTAGTGATGGAAAAATTAATGCCTAAACTGTTAATTTCTCAGGAGATTTTCATGTCCTGTGGTTATCCTTTTCCATGTGTGTGCAATGAAGCCATGCTCAGCTCACAGACCAAAGCACTGGCAAAAGTTTAGGGACAAATTCTGCTCACAGTCTCACCTATGTATATCACTGAAGTACATGAAGCTACTGTGGCTTTACACTGGTGTGCCTGAGCAGAATTTGGTCCTAACTATTTTGCGTCTTAGTGTCACAGGCCATAGTAAGTGTCAGAGAGGTAGCCGTGTTAGTCTGGATCTGTAAAAAGCAACAGAGAGTCCTGTGGCACCTTTAAGACTAACAGATGTATTGGAGCATAAGCTTTCGTGGGTGAATGCCCACTTCGTCGGATGCATGTGATGAAGTGGGCATTCACCCACGAAAGCTCATGCTCCAATACGTCTGTTAGTCTATAAGGTGCCACAGGACTCTCTGTTGCTTAGGCCATAGTAAGGGGGGCATGTTGCTGCACCACTCCAGGATTAGTGCAGAGAATGAATTGTGGGGCCGGGCGCCTCAATCCCCTCCTTGCTCCAAAGGGTAGTCATTTGCTTCTAGCTTTTACCAGCAATAAATTATTATCCCCAACCTGGTGCCTCAGCTCCTCTCACTTCCCACTGCCAACTTGGGGTGGGGAGAAAGAAACAGGCATGCAGTGCCCCATATCCCTGGTCACCCACACCCAATGACCATGTAGCCTATAGCCCAGGTAGTGAAGAGCATTCTGACCCTCCTGCCCAGGTGTGTGGTCTGGGTCAGAGCCTAGCCCTTTAGAAATCACAGACTATTTTTTTACATATTACTAACATGATGGAATGTATTGATCCAATGTTTGTTGCCAGGAAAATCCTGGTGAAGCTTCAGGCTGCATAATTTATTTAGAGGAGGGTGTGAAGGGAGCACTTTAAAGCCCAGATTCTCAAATGTATTTAGCTAAATGTCTTTGAGGATCTGAGTCTAAGTCCCTCACTATGACCATGTTATGTTCAGCACTGAAACCTTCTGTGAAATAAAGCTCTACCATCCAGTCCATTAAAAACCATGTTTCAGAGTGACTTTAAATGGAGTCTTGCCCATGCCCTGCACTTCCCTGAGGTATTACATCTTGGGATTAGGGTGACCAGATGTCACGATTTTATAGGGACAGTCCTGATTTTTGGCACTTTTTCTTATATAGGCTCCTATTACCCCCCACCCCCGTCCCGATTTTTCACACTTGCTGTCTGGTCACCCTACTTGGGATATATGTTATGATGGTGAATTTGGAACTGCTCTGTAGTAATTTACGAATACTGTATGCTGGCTTGGTTACTGATATGTTTACTATATGACTATCCTGGGTTAACAGGGCTGCCAGGAAGAACAAGCAGGCAGGGAAACAGTGGTCACCCCTGCCATGTAAATGTTGTTAAGAGATAATGGCTAAACTATCAGCTGTGAAGGCTCGACCTCCTGGTTCCAACTTACAAAACTGGGCAGGGTCAAAGCCATGAAACACAGGATATAAAAAGGACCATAGACATTTTTAAAGGGTCAAGAGAGGGGGGGACCAGACAAAGCTGCAGGCACCCACTGGGGTGTCCGAAGAAGTTAGGCCTGACTAGTTCACCATCAGGACAGTGTAAGATTTTAGGACGGACAGACATGCGTGAAAACTGTTGTTTTAAAATCCTTTTTTCTCTAAATGCATTGTTCCTACTAAATGCATTGTTGTGTACTTTTCAGAAGGCTGTTTTGTCACTGACTCCCCTGGGTAACAAACTCGCAAAGGGAAGACCTGTAGGTGCTGAAACTAATTAAGTATGGATGCCTAACTTGAGACACCTAGGAACTGAGTTTTCAAATTACTTAGCATTCTGTAGCACTTTATATGTTCAAAGCAGAGCTCCCCTTGACTTCAGGTGCAGCTGTGAGCATTCTGCACATCTGTCCTCAGGGTTTCAAGCCTGGCAGCCAAAAATGAGGAACACACATTTAATTCCCACTTGTGAAAAGTTTGGTTTAAGTAGCCCAGCATGAGGGACGGGCCCTGCTGCACATAATGTCCCCATTCACTACACAACCCTAATGCATCCCAGAACAGGTCCAGCCAGTGCACTGAATGAAGCAGGGGTCATGTGTTAAAATAGTATGTGATCATGTAATTAAAGACTGTATCATAACACATACACACTTGGGGCTGAATTAATGTTGCTCAGGCAACCTGAATTCTGTTATTTCCTAACTTTTGGGTGTTTGACTTTGCAGCCTTCACATTCTTTTCATGTACTATTTTTAATGTATTTTCCTATTTTTTGACAAAACAAATTGAGGAACCAGAAAGCCCATCATGGTAGAACCATATTGACCCTCCCATGGCTCATCAGCAGGGTTGGGACTTTTAAATCCACAGAACAGACCTCGACCACTTGAGCTAATGGAATAACTGGTAGCAGTAATAGGCTGTTATAGTCTGTGTGGTCCAGCCATTAGCGGGATAGCTATTTGCTGATGGAATAGAACCCAGGAGTCCAGAGTCTCTACATTTCTCTGCCAAGTTCTGGAGGGCAATGTGTTCTAGTGATTACAGACCCAGATTTGTGCCTGTGCCTTCAGCCTGTTTCTGTCCCTCTCCGCTCCTATCCATTCCAACACCACCCTATCTCCCTCTCTCATCCACACCCCCACCCCAGTTCCTGCCCTTCTCCTATCCACCCCCTGGCTCCTGGTCCCCATTCCAGCTCTTGCCTCCTCCCTGTCTGCTCCTATCCATCTGCACCCAGCTCCTATCCCCTTTCCCTATGTGCCTTAATGATAGGTGGTGCTACCAGCTCGGCCTATAGTTATTGTTTGAGCACCAGCCTGGTGGTGATTTACTAACATAGGAGAAGACGTAGTCTCTGCCTCCAGAAACCTGTTCCCATTGAGCAGAAACTCACCCACTCATCCCCTCCCATGCAGGAAGAAAACCTAAAAAGTGCACCTGGGTGGCTGGCAGGAGTAAGGTCCAATGCTTGGGATCCTTACACCACTCCATATGTGAACGCGCACGGACACACACACAGGACCTCGCTGGTTCTCAGGGTCCTGACTGCCACATACATCATTGAAAAGTGGGTATAACCCAGGTCTCCCAGCTCCCAGCCTTCTCCACTGGACAATAAAAGAGAGGAGGGATTAAGTAAGACAACTAACTAAGGAAAAATGTGTTATACATTTTAGAGAGCACCAGACTTTGTGAGAAAGATTTGGTTCTCCGAAGACTTCAGACACAAAGGTGGGTGGTGCCCAGTGCAGATAACCAGCAGGTGATTAAAGGATGAGGTTAGAGTTCTGTAGCTTTGAAACTGGATTCTTTGAGGTATTGTATTTTAAATGTTTGTCTCAGATATGGAAGAATATCAAATTGATAATAGGAATTTGCATTATAAAATCAGTGTTATTCATGTTGAATGGATGGAGGGATAAGATATCTCCTATGGCTAGCACCATAAAATATTGTTCAGACAGTTTACGTGTAGATTTATTTTACAAGATTTTATTATATTATAAGAGATGAGCTCCAGCTGTCCTGTTTGGATCATGATCCGGATTTTGAGCACCTTGAAGTTCACATGTCTTCAGATCTAGGGATTTGGTTTTGTCCGTTATTTCGATTTGGGATATTCAGAGTCAGATCCACATCCAGATTTTAAATCTACCCATAGTTTGGGGGCAATTTTTGTTAGGTGTTTTCATGCCTCTCTAGTGTCAAGCAGAATAGAAAATCAAAATAAAGTATGAATACTTCTCTTTCTCGGATGGCTGACTAAGTAGCCTCACCCAAAAATCTCACAGTGAAGCAGTAGATTTAATTTCTCTGGAACGATCTATATCTAGACACCTCTGGCTATTTATCAGACAATGTGATGGCAATTCAGAATCCTAGTGAAAACATTACATTACATACATGGCTTTATGGTGTATTCACTGGTGCTATCTCCAAGAAATCAAGGCGATCCAGGGGTTTTGTCCCTTGCACTGATGTTTTCATGGATCGTACACTTCAAGTCATTTTGATTTAGAATCTGGCCCTTATATTTTTCACCCCAATCATCAACAATGTACTGGTGATATGGGTCATTAGAGTGCTCTTTCCTCTTTGATTTCACCGTGCTCACTAGGATAGCCACAATAATGAAGGAGAACATTCCAATCATTACAATGAGGTACAAGATAACGTAATCAAAGTTTTCCGCATCAACTGTTGCTTGCAGTGTATCTTGTTCCGCTGTCATGTTCCGGCGCCAGTTATTCATGTAGTTAAGAAATGTGTTTTTGAAAACATCTTCCAATGTCTGGGTGAAGTTTCGTAAATCGACCATATTTCCAGTGCACTGCCATTGAAAACAAATATATAGATATTTTTAATTCTGTACTATAACAACTGCAGGGTCAATTCCCTCAGCTAGTGAAAAATTTAGTGCCAATTTAGACCAGCTGAGGATCTGGTCCCAAGAGTCTGCATTTTACCATGTGTTTAGGGGATCAAGTGGGTCTTTACTTAGTTCTTAGTTCAGTTCTGTTTCAGTCTATACTCAGGCCAAATGAAGAGTTTTGTCTAAGTTAGGACTCAGTAAAAGCTGAGTAAGACCCTTAGGATTTGGCTCAGTAGGAATGGTCAAATTCTGCATTGACTAGCAGCCAGGACAGTGCCATTCAAATCAATGGGGCTGCACAAGGTATATCGGCACAGAATTCAGCCATCCATTTCTTGTTTCATCTACAAAAATGAAATCTGGCATGCCCATACGCAACACACACAAATGCATTTGTAAGAGCATAATATCCAAATATGCACCCCCCCACCCCCGAAAGTGCTAGCTGAGTGCCAGGCAGAGTGAGGGACAGGAGGAAGGAATCCTGCTCTTCGGGCAGGTGTTGTTGCAGAGCTATCACACAGAGACTACTGACGCACAGTGCCCGCAGTGCCCTCTGTGGCCTTTGCACACCCAGGTGGGCTGTGGGGAGAATGGGAAGAGCGTGAAGTAGCAGATTCTCCGGTCCCAACCCAGAATATCTGCCCCCACCTGTCCCATTCTTGCTCCTGGAACACCTCATTGGAAATACATCCTGCTACACAGCCCCCTCCAAATTTTGCCCTTGTTACATGCTGGAACCACACCAGTTCCACGGCCAGGGGTCCCCCTCTAGCCAGGGGTAGGATTTGCCCACAATTGTATATGTAATGTTTGGTGCTACTGCACAGTATGCCGTGTCTCTCTGCGCAGTGTGGTGTATCATGATTGCGGTGGAAACTGTAACTTTAGATTTTCTTTGTCTAAAAGCTCAAACAACGTTTACTTCCCAGGGTGGTTTTTTTTTTTTTTTTTGCTTGTTTAAAATAAAATAAAAAGCTGTGACTGGATCACAACTTCACAGATATTTAAGACAAGAAGGGCCTAATAATGATCATCTAGTCTGACCTCCTGCATAGCACAGGCCTTTGCATTTCAACCAGTAATTCCTTCAGTGGATATTATTCTTTGCTACTGCATGCATAAAAACTAGCAAGCCCAATGACTTGTGTTTGAGCTAGAGGATCCAATCCAATCTCAATGTAAAGACTTAAAGTGATGCTGAATTTACCACGTCCCTAGGTAAGCTGCTGCAGTGAGGAATTATCCTCTCTGATCAGCATTTTCATTCTATTTCCCATTTGAATTCTTCTAACTTCATCGTCCAGTCACTGGATCTTGTTATGCCTTCATCTGCTCAATTAAATGGCCTCCTACTATCACATATCTTCTCCTTGAATGTGTGTGTGTGTGTGTGTGTGTACACATATATTCACACAACTGTGTAAGATTAAGATGACCTAATAAATTTTCTGTGAAAATAAGTAAAATTAAAAATTGTCATGCACATTCCATTTTGTTCATTATTTATGCTTTTCTGTGGAAAAGATTAAAAAGAAAAGGTATTGTGCTTTTTCTATTGGAAATGAAGAATTATTAACAGAAACTTACCTCTTCTGTGTCTTCGTGTAATTAAATTCACAGCAACAATTGAGATTTTAAAATTTCACTTGCTAATGTTACAATAATCTTGAAGGGAAGAGAAGAATCTTAAGCTTCAAGAAACTGCCAGTTTAGACTAAGCTATATACTGGCCAGCGAAATAACTACATTGTACTCTAGGTTCTATGTTTATATTAAATGAAACGTTAAATCTAATCTGACTGGAAAGTTAAATATTAGCTGAAAACTAATGTAATCTTAGTGGCTAACAGTGTACCACACCCTTTGTGTTTGTAATTACTGTAATACCATAAAGTTTAAAAGAACACCATGAAGGTTTTTAAGATTATACATTGACATAACTTGTTCTGTATTGATTATTCCACATTATAGGCTAAGGATCAAGATGTGGTTTTTAAAAAATGAAAAAAGACCTCTTGAATAACTTCAGTGTGATTTGCTGAATACTGCATAGACACAGTAAAAGAACTTTTCTGCACAGCTGGTGTATTTTCACCCAAAGAGTAGAATTTTCTATTTTCCTTCCTTCTCTCCTCAAGTCTCAACCATGAGTACCTCCCCCTCCCCCCCCCCCCCCCCACAATCCTTCCAGCTCTTACTCTTCTCAAACATCATTTTGGGATGTATTAGCAGGACTGTCATAAGCAAGACACAAGAAATAATTCTTCCACTCTACTCCATGCTGATAAGACCTCAACTGGAGTATTATGTCCAGTTCTGGGTGCCACATTTCAGGAAAGATGTGGACAAATTGGAGAAAGTCCAGAGAAGAGCAACAAAAATGATTAAAGGTCTAGAAAACATGACCTATGGGGGAAGATTGAAAAAATTGGGTTTGTTTAGTCTGGAGAAGAGAAGACTGAGGAGGAACCTGATAACAGTTTTCAAGCACATAAAAGATTGTTACAAGGAAGAGGGAGAAAAATTGTTCTCATTAACCTTTGATAATAGGACAAGAAGCAATGGACTTAAATTGCAGCAAGGGCGGTTTAGGTCGGACATTAGGAAAACTTCCTAACTGTCAGGGTAGTTAAGCACTGGAATAAATTGCCTAGGGAGGTTGTGGAATCTCCATCATCGAATATTTTTAAGAGCAGGTTAGACAAACACCTGTCAGGGATGGTTTAGATCAGGGGTAGTCAACCCTATGGCACGCGTGCCGAAGGCGGCACGCGAGCTGATTTTCAGTGGCACTCACACTGCCCGGGTCCTGGCCAACGGTCCAGGGGGCTCTGCATTTAATTTAATTTTAAATGAAGCTTCTTAAACATTTTAAAAACCTTATTTACTTTTCATACAACAATAGTTTAGTTATATATTATAGACTTAGAGAAAGAGACCTTCTAAAAACGCTAAAATGTATTACTGGCACGCGAAACCTTAAATTAAAGTGAATAAATGAAGACTCGGCATACTACTTCTGAAAGGTTGCTGATCCCTGGTTTAGATAATATTTCATCCTACCTTGAATGCAGGGGACCGGACTAGAAGACCTCTCAAGATTCCTTCCAGTTCTACAATTCTGTGATTCCTTCCTTGGGTAGCTTCCCAGCTCCTCTGTCCCAACCTTGCCACTTCCTTTGCCTTTCCCCTAGATACTTCAGATGGTTGACCTTCCCTTTATTGGCCATTCAGCCTCCTTTTGGAGCTCACGTTGCAGGAGATGGGCTCCTCAAGCATGAAGCTCTTCTGACCAGATCCAGGCTTCTTGCAGTGGATCTCCTCCCAGAGCCACAGCACCCTTCTGGCATGCTGAGCCCACGGCAGCGCCTATCTGACCACGGCCTACAGCTACCTTCATTTTAACTTAAATTTGTATTTTTTCTGTTTTCAAGTGCAGACACCTTCACCTCTCATCAGCTTCCTACTCAGAGTGTCTACCAGATAGCTCCACCAGAAGTCCTCTACCCCTCCTTACACTTCCTCTTTGCAATGATCTATAGTCCAAAGGAAGGCTCATGAAAGATGAGGATCTATAGTCCAAAGGAAGTCTCATTAACAGCTTTATGACAGCTCTTAACGGCGAAGTCCTCATTTTTCACATGGAACAGGTACAGCACAGGCAGAAGCTGGGCAAGCCTCTCCTTGCTGGTCTCTTTAACATGTCTCGACCCTGACCTGGAGGGAGACCATTGGTAGAGGCGAGAGGATGAAATACATTTTAAAAAAAGTGAATTACACATTAACTTTTCTTCTGTACAAGTACCATGCGGAAACCTAGCTGAAAAGAATTTACGTCACACCTTAGACATAGCAGTGATTTACTCTAATGGGGCGGAGACCTCTTTGTTGTGAAGGTTTGTAATGGTCTTTGGCCAGGATGATGATGCATATATTGCAGAGTAGCACCCAGAGGTCCCAACTCAGAACATTGGACTAGGCGTTGTGCAAACACCTAGTAAGAGACAGTTCCTCCCCAAAAGAGCATTGCCATTTTACACGTAGTTTTGCCCCTAAGCGATTCCCAGAGAAAATAGGTTTTCCAACACATCAACCTGTGAGGAGCTAGACGAAAGCACAAGCAGTCTGGTACCATATGATCAGCCTGCTCAGAGCATGCAAATGAATGCTGTTGTATTAAAAAAATCATTTGCCTCGGCGAAGCTCCACTGAAGTTAGTGCCAGGCTGCCGACATTGGCATGGCTATTGCCATTGCTTCTGCTGGATGACTCTCCTTGCATGCACACATCCTAGTGCTGGGGGGCTCCTAGCAGCCTTTACTGCTACTGCTTCCATTTTCCTGCTTCCTGTGTGAATTGCCTTAGAGCTCACAAGTAGTAGGTAGATAGCAACAGGATTCTCTCTTCTGTGGGCCACAGGGACAACCATGGACATCTAATCTGACCTCCTGCATAACAGGCTGTAGCCTTTCACCCTGGGACCAGGGCTGAATTAGGGCAATCCAGGGCCATAGGGACACCATGATAGAGGGGCCCCTGTGGCTCTACACCTGTTGCACAGGTACCCAACTGGAGTAGCAGTGGCAAGGGAACCCCTCCTTCTCCTTTTAAGAGAGGCAAGAACAGCAGCATGATCCCTCTTCTTCCACCCAAGGATGTCAGCAAGGGACTCTCCTTCCCTTGGGTGCAGCAGGGACAGCAATGGGGGGTCTCTTCTCCCCAGTGGATGGGCAGGGATGGCAGCAAGTGGGTCCCTCTATTTACCCTGCAGCCAAGGTGTATCTGCTGGGGTGGCTGTTGTGGAGCCATCCCAGCGTGCTGGGTCTTGGAGTTCCCACCCCAGTGAGAAATATGGAGAAGTTCACCCTTCTCAGAGCTATTGGTTCAGGCTGTTGGCAGACTCAGGCAGATGTCACTATATCAAGCAACAAAGAGTCCTGTGGCACCTTATAGACTAACAGACATATTGGAGCATAAGCTTTCGTGGGTGAATACCCACTTCGTCAGATGCAAGTGGGTATTCACCCACGAAAGCTTATGCTCCAATACGTCTGTTAGTCTATAAGGTGCCACAGGACTCTTTGTCGCTTTTTACAGATCCAGACTAACATGGCTACCCCTCTGATACTTGTCACTATATCAGTTACACTTAGGTCACATTTTCAACATCTTCTTCACAACCATGAGAACAAGAAACTTACTAAAAAAAAAAATTCAAAGCTGAGATACAGATGAAATCACATGACTCCAAGTGGTGGGGGGCCTACAGAAGGACGTGTGGTGTCTCTGACCAACAACTTGTGGTTGAGAGGAAAGTCACTATGCAACATTGCCAAATCCTGAGCTAGCTGGTCACTCTTTCTTCTGTGATTAGATAGATAGATAACATGGGAACTGAATAACAACATTATTAGAGATGGTCTGAGCCATACAATTTGGATCAGGCTTTCTAATACAGCCCACTTTAGAGAGAGGTCCTTTTGATCAAGGTTTGTGTCTGGGCTTTGAATGCCCCCAAAGGTCAGGAGTGTTTGGATTTGGAGTGCTGGGGGAGGCCTGTCTCTAAATATATTAGTAGTTGTATGTATAAAGTGCCCCGCCCGTGAGGTGCTCAGGATTCTGTATAATATTTACTTCCTGTTCTAAAACAATAAAAGTTGCATAAACAAATGGAGGGAGGACTGCCAGGAAGAGAGGAAATGGGAAAGGTTCTACCTAGCAGGGCCATCAGTGATCATACTAAAACACCTGGGACACAGAGACAATTTCAGTGATTACTTAGAAGTGTGGCGGGATGGACTGAGAGGGGCAGGTGAGTTCTACACATGCACATACACACACACTAGCAGCTCAATCATCTGCCAGCCTAAGCCATGGTGTGTGGAGAATCCCTAAATGTAGCTGGGGTGAGAGTGCAAATATCCATCAGAACCAGTCTGAAGGGGACGATCTAGAATATAAACAGATCCTACATCACTAAAGTGTTTAAAAACCAGCAGGGGCAACACTGAACTCAGTCTGTTACAGCCAAAGTAGAGAATGCAAGGTGGCTGGGATGCAATCATGCTCTGTCCAGTGAATGAATGTGCTGTTCTTTTCAACACACGCTGCACAGGATGGCACGGATGTAATTACAGTAACTGAGCACTGTTGCCATGGTGGTATGTTTTGTTGTTGTGCCAGCTATCTGGGATAAATAAAGGTGTAGCCTGCACAAAGTGTTCACATGAAAAAGCAAACACAACCCATTTTACTTGGTCCAGCACATGCCTTCAAGTAACCTCGAGAGACTGGAGTTAACCTCACTGACTACAACCCTTTGATGAGCAGGGACACAAAGGCAAATAGAGTCACCTCTGTGATCCTACGAGCCCCTCAATGCCCACTGGCAAAGGATTCATTGCCATGTAACAGCAACTCCCATCAGGCCTGACAAACTCACTACACCTAACACATTACTCTCATGATATAGACTCATAGACTTTAAGGTCAGAAGGGACCAATATGGTCATCTAGTCTGACCTCCCGCATGATGCAGGCCACAAAAGCTAACTCCCCACTTTCCCTTAACTCTGCTGTTGAAGTCTCCAGATTGTGATCTAAAGACTTCAAGTTGCAGAGAATCTTCCAGCTTGCGACCCTTGCCCTATGCTGCGGAGGAAGGCGAAAAACCTCCAGGGCTACTGCCAATCTACCCTGGAGGAAAATTCCTTCCCGACCCCAAATATGGCGATCAGCAGAACCCCGAGCATACAGGCAAGATTCTCTAGCCAGACCCTAATTTTACCAGCGATGGCCGTTATTGCCTAATTGATTAAAATCATGTTATCCCATCAAACCATTCCCTCCATAAACTTATCTAGCCTAATCTTGAAGCCAGAGAGGTCTTTCGCCCCCACCGTTTATATTTATCTATAAAGAAGTCCCGTAAACTATCAAATGAAAACTTACGTCACGCAGGTCATCAGTGGCGTTGCATGATGTCTGTATGGCCGTTAATTAAAAAGTTGTATGTGTAGACTAAAAAAGTGTTTACAACCATGTAACCAAGCAGGGCGGATAAACAAGACTTCCCCAGACAAAGGAATGTTACCAGTTTGCCTTGGTGTCTGTTGTGAATCAAGTATTGTGTAACCAACACAAAGGACACTACCTTCCGTGACTTCCATGACCTCCGTGACATAAACGTAGCCTTATCCATCGCTGAGGGAACAAAGAGGTCAGCACTCTTTGCGTTCTGTGGTGGAGTGTGGATCCCCAGCCATGTTGGGTGAGTGACACTGAAAGGTTGCTTATCTTAGTCAAGGATTGTAGCTGTAGAGCATAGTTTTAGTCACTAGGCAGCGTGATTATACTTTTGTTTTGTTTGTAACCATTTTCTGTTGCTATTATCTCTGCTTAGTGTCACTTCCATCTTTGTTCTTTAGTAATAAACTCATTTTTGTTTTTATGAGAAATTCATCACCGTGCTGTTATGTGAGAGGGAGGTGGGCATCCCCAGCTGAGCCAACAGGCTGGGATGTGTTCTGTCTCTTTGGAGACAGCAAACTTGGTAATTTCTGTGAGCATCCCATGACAGGGGCTGGATGCTGCAGGGCGAGGCTTCTGGAGAGTTTGGGAACTAAAGTACACCAAGGGTTAACCAAGGCAAAGTTAGGACTGGTGGAGTTCTAAGGAGTTTGCTTGGCTGGCTAAGGGTGGCGGGTCACACAATTTAGCACCAACAAAGCCCTCTACTGCTAAGGCAGAAGGGTAGCAGGGTGACCTACAGTTCTGGATGCCCTGAGAATGTGTCACAGCCTCCTCTTAACCACCTGCAATTCTTCTGTCTCCTCAGGACTGAGACTGAGATACCCCTGCTGGATACATTGTCGAAACATTCTCCCTGGCACCCGCTGAGCTTGCTGAGTTCACAGATCAAAACACACCCAGAGGTGCATCCTCAGCACAATGATAACCCGCCCTGTGGTTCAAAATGATCTTGCCAAGTTGAACAACAGGGGAGATAGAACAGATCCTTCTAGGCACACCATATGTCACATGCCTCGCTGGCGATGTAGAAACCCCAACTAGCTTCTATCTTCCAGGAGCGATTGGAACCACTGAAGGGCAGTCCCAGACACAACAACAACAGCTGTGTCAGAGCAACAACACACAACCATTCCTAGCAAAAGCTGCTGAGAACAGTGGTTTTCATGTATACAGAGCACAACATCTTTCTCTCCATGGGTCTTGCTCTTTTTTTTAACTTTTAGCAGAAGAATAGCTCTGACTTCTGAGCTTTACCCTAAACTATGCTTCGAAATTAAAAAAAAAAAATCTTTAAATCATTTGGGGGTTTTGCATTAGTAGCTTTTGTCAAAGCGCATTCATTTAATGAAAGGCTTTATAGGTTTAATCACCATGCTGGGAAATGTTCAGTCCCGGGGGGGGCCCTTGCACAAATGTTAAACTTTTCTGTACATTCTTTTTTAAAATCAAATGACCTTGGTGTTCCAAGCTCTCCCTCGACTGTGAGTTTAAACACGCAGACAAAGAGGCAAATAATTTGCCTTGTCAGCATCTAGGACTCTATCCTGCAAGGTGCTGAATGACTCCAATCCACACTAAAGTCAGCTGGGGCTAAGGCTGACAAGAAACCACACAAGAATTGCAGAGCTTGTAGGAGCAGGCCCCTGCTGTCTCACAAGTCAGACACCACAACACACGTGAGGTTGAGGGCCCAGAGCCTCCAAGACATTTAGGCACCTCACTTCCACTGAAAACAACGCTAGGCACCTAAATACCTTGGAGGATTTGGATCTAAATGAATATGTCTATGAAGGCCCCAATCCCACAGCTACATCCACACAGGTAAGCCCCTGCCCACTGGGGAACTCTAATGCCCTCAGTGGTATGGCAAGTGGTCTCACGGGTCCTGCAGTGGAGAGCCGATTGCCTGATTAGGGCCTGATTTATTCACAGCATCATGACTGTAGAGAAAGCTCTCTCAGCAGGAAACAGGGACACGGAAGAGAACGTAGATACATTCCCCGCCGACAAAGATTCTCAGATCAACTTCAAATGCATTTTCACCTGGGCTTCAAAGGTCATTAAAGTGTGTCTGTGCTGTATTCGCTGTGGCCTGAAGCCAGTGCCTTGTTTAAGTATGTTGGAATGAAATTAAAAGATGTTTGTAAATAATGGAAGCAGGCACTTTAATTGTGACGGTTTAGGATGAACCTGCTTTTTTCATTGGAAGCTACACTTCAGTTATCTCTAGGGGTGCAGTGAGCAGTTGGAAATGTGCATACACATGCTTGTGCACACTCTACCAGTTTGAATTTGGCCCTGCCCACAGTATAACCATGATTTCCCACAGTCAACATGCCATTACTGAGTAACAGGCTCAGTAATGCAGCTGGGGCAGTGAAACAGATAGATTCAGTAGCATAGATTCATTAGGGTCCGATGAAGAACAAAACTGTTGCCCCAGTTAGTACACGCTGTACACACGGTGTGCTTGTTTTCCCAGTGCCTTCATAGAGTGGTGTTGGAAAACACAGGCCTTTCCACAGAACCAATGACTTTTACCTTCCAGTATGAATGAAACTAATCCAATTTCTTCTAATGAAAAAACAAACCAAGATTATTGGGGGTGGAGGGGGAATGACTATCTTGGAAGTAAAGTTGTGCCTTCTTCCATCCAGCCCCATACGCCTGGACTGTGCCCACAACTTGTTCAGGTCATTCCTAAAAATGTACCACTCTAGCTTCCCCTACTCAAAAATGAGTTTACACTTGAATTTAAAAAATGAACTCGGAAACACTTTGACATGCCAGGCAATGCTCAGCCTGTGCAAAGGGCTAACTCAGCATGAGGTCTGGGCACCGCTTGAGCCCTATTTTGAGAACTAAATTGGCTTTAAGTGGTTCTCAGGCTTGCAGAGAGGGGTGGACTTCACTTCCCAAAGTACAGGGATAGCAATTCTCCCTGGCCCATTTGTGATCTGTGCTGGGGAAGTCACAAGGCTCCTTACAACACTCCCTCCTCATCTCACTGTGCATCCACACAAGGGCCCGGCAGAATCTGGCCTCCAGCTGCTAAGAACCGAGCTGATCCTTTGCCCCCAAATCAGAAAGAGCCAGAAGCCAGGTTATGTTTTGTGTTGGCGGGGTAACTCTCACAATGTTTTAGCCCAGGCCAGGCTAGCTGTATGCACAATATGTGTCCAATGTCCAATATGTGTAACAGTAATCACAACTTACTTCCTGCCTACCCATCATCAGACAGGCTACTCTGGTGGCACTTCCAACCTCATTTGAACCTGGAAATTTCATGCAAGAGCCTGGCTGGGTGAGATTTCCAGATCAAAAAGTTTTGCATACTGGTCAGATCTTTGAGATATTTATCCAAGCTGAACCTAATGAGCTTCACCCATGAATAGTTGCACTACGTGTCAAAGTTTTAGTGCAAAATCTCGTCCTCCCCTGATGTAGCCATACAGAGGGGAGGGAGAGTGGCAGAGCAGGCTATGTGTCTGGCCCAAGAATGGCTTATTAACATAGCTGAGGGCAGGCCACTACCTGCTATACCCTGCTGAGTGCTTTCGCAGCTCCTCTGAGCAGGAGCAGTTTGCCTGCCTCTGTTGTGCCAGCTAGCACAATCTGCTCACAGCACTAGCTGGCTGCAGGCCTAGATATTGTCCCTAACCTTCAAACCACATCCCAAAGGACATGGTACATGGACTAGCCTGTACACCAAACCCAAATCCTAGCTCTCCTGTAAACTTGGTCCAGAGGAAGGAGGCAATCTTCTCACTCTCGTCCCCCTCCCACTTGTGCTCTGAACACCATGGCAAAGTCCATCTTCTTGTTCCATCAAAATCCTGAGCCTGGAGGTGCTTTTTTTAGTTTTGGCCTTATACAATAACTCAAGGTGCTTTCTTGAAAAAGATGAAGATTAGTTTTTCCACTTCTGAGGCTGGATCAGCAATTTCTGCAATGGCGTGGGAGGGGAAACCATCCTTTAAAATATAAAGTTCAGTCAGTTTTAAAATCAAAGCAAATGGATTTTTTCCGTATCACCCAACAAGGGGACTGAAAAGCTGTGCAGTTAACATGCTTACATGATGTGCACAGCTGGTCTAGGTGGGAATATGTTCAGAATTAGCGCTGCACAGGAATTTCTCAACAAAACGATTTTTTTCCAGAAAATGCAATTTGTGTCCCACACACATTAGAAAGGTTAGGGTGGAATCTGTCTATTCTGTCTCTTTTCCTCCTCCTCTTCTTCCGTAGATGCCTTGAGAACAAAAAAATTTAGCTTGGCTTCACCTGGGGTTCTTTACAGTGGGTGCAATATAAGAATGATAATTTTTTTCTTAAAAAATTAAATGTTTCTCTTGAAATGAGACTGAAAAACATTCCAAATAAAACACTTCAATGGGCTTTACTTTTCATGCTATTTAAGTTCTGCATCCCATCAGATTTACTCCACAAAATGTCCCTATTTAGTATGTTTTTAAAGTGCCTTTCTGTACGTGGGCTCATAAACCCACTTAAATAAGCCTCAGGTTTCAGAGTAGCAGCCGTGTTAGTCTGTATCCGCAAAAAGAACAGGAATACTTGTGGCACCTTAGAGACTAACAAATTTATTAGAGCATAAGCTTTCGTGGGCTACAACCCACTTCTTCGGATGCATATGGGTTGTAGCCCACGAAAGCTTATGCTCTAATAAATTTGTTAGTCTCTAAGGTGCCACAAGTACTCCTGTTGTTAAATAAGCCTGTTAGATGTTGGGGTTTTGTTTTCGGGGTAGGGAGAGAGGCAAGCCTATAAACCAACTTAAATACAGCTTGACCAAGATAAACTAAACCTAATGCAATTGGTGAATGTTTGTGACCACTCCCCAAGCTACTGTAAAATGTCATTTCCAGGAGTGACCAGTCACTGCATCTCCAAACTCTGGTCAGAACAACTTCCCAAGTGGATGCGCCACCTGCTGGAGAACCTTTATCCATCGGCTTTTAGATGTGATCCTTTCATGCTAAGCACATAGGCAGTGAAACTTGTCTTAAGCAACCACTAAAAGCATCAGCAAACTGGTGTTTGAAAGGCAATTTTGAGAGCTAACTCCAAATTCTGAATTTGATACTCACCCACTTGTTCTATCAATTCCCGTATTTATGGCATATTTTTATACTATCCCCTGCCTGAGAAGCTCTCCCAGTAGATGTTTGCTTTCATTAAAAAGTTAAAGGTTTCTTATATTTTGAAAAGGACCAGGACTCAAACCTGTTCTCTCCAAGCTCTCACTGACTCCTCAGTACCAAGTCTGTTTCCTCAATGGGAGATGGAATTGCTTTTTAAAACTAGTTCACAAAGACTTTGTATGTTTCCTTTATCTGTCCAGGTCTCTGTTTACTCTAACATTCACCCCTGTGCACAGTGACATTCACCCCTGTGCACAGCTGCCGTATCAGGCTAATGCACTACTTAAGCCCTCAAAATAGGGTTTCAGTGGGACCGAATGGTGCATACACTATGAGCTGCCCCGGCACACAAGGCTGAATTTAATCCATTGTAAATGTTGAACAACCAGATATTTCCATGTATTTGAATCTGAAGAAAGTTTTAAAATACTAGATCATACCTCAGACGTCCTGGAAAGGATTAATCAGCCCTCAGCAGTTGCTATGGTGGATAAGTCCTCAGCCCTACAGGGCAATGACCCATCATTAAGAGTTTGTTCTAATGATGTAATTTAATATCCTTGCTAGTCATGAGCCTGCTCTAAGCCTCTGAGCCAAACTCCCCTGAACTCAGGTAATGGTTGGAATCCGAATCCAGATCTGGGCCCAAATTTTATAGGGGTTTGTATAATTGCAATCCAGATTTAATGATTGCAGCTTGAATCCATCTCTGATCCTTGCAAGGAATTATAATGGGTAGTGTTTCCATGCAGCTTACTACTGGTGGTCCAAAAACCCAAACTGCTAAATCCAAATCTGAAAACATTTGCAGCTTGAATTTTAAAAAGGCTTGGCTTGGAAGCAGCCCTAGCTTTGGTTTTGGATTTGCAAAACCAAAACTTGAATGAGAAGCCTTTGCAAAACCAAATTGAAAACATGGTCTCCTTAGCCCATCTCTAGCCTGCAGGGGTCTCATCTCCAGTGCAGAAAAGTTTCCATCTTGATCAAGCACAGAGGAAAAACAGGTCATGTTGCACTCTTCTGAGCAGCCGGGCCAAAGCTGCAGAGATGCCGAGTACTCACACTTCCCATTTATGTCAATGGAAAGTTCATGTGATTGATATCATCTGCGTTTGGCATAGATGAATGTAGGAGAATTTGGCTATGCAGATGGGCACACGTGTCACAAAGCAGACTACTTTCCTAGGAACGCTAGCTAAACATAATGATAAATGATGAAGACTCTTAAGACCCTGATCAGATATAAAAATCACTAGGTCCTTGGAGTGCTGCCAATGAAGAGGAAACTGATTTACTCTCTTTTAGAGAAACATTTGTTCCTCACAGCCTGAAAACTGATGTCTGGAAGGACTTTATACGAATGTTTTGAACACCATCGATGATGCAGGGCCCACAAAACCCAGCTGGCAACACTATTCTAATTACCATTTCATACTTGAAGGATCGGACGTCAGGAGAATAGGTTTTATTGAAAGCAGTGAATTTTCTTCCCCCCTCTCATCCCCAGACATCAG
This sequence comes from Terrapene triunguis, assembly GCF_002925995.2. Taxonomy (NCBI): domain Eukaryota; kingdom Metazoa; phylum Chordata; order Testudines; family Emydidae; genus Terrapene; species Terrapene triunguis. The sequence goes on from NW_020664381.1 coordinate 7,042,584, forward strand.
TCCAGCAGCCCAAGGCAGGCTTAGAGAGCTTTGTGGTGTCCCCAAATGGCTGTTTGAAAGAGGGAAAAGAGTCATCCATTTTGTTCCCAGTTAAAACGCTGATCACTTTTGTGACCCAAGGAGGAAAGAGCTGAAAAAAAAGGCTATGGAGAAAGAAGCAACGGGTTGACTTTTTATGGTGTAGTTCGTTTTCCTTATTCTTGCTGCAATGACAGATTTATGGCTGGGGTTTCAAGGGAGTTTGGTGCTTTAATCACCTGACCATTCTTGTTTTACATTCTTTTTACTGAACCATTTGGCAAACGTAATGGATGTTAAAAGCTCTATTTTTAAGTACTGTAGATGTTTGCTGAAAGTAAATAAAGATACAGT
>NW_020664381.1:7042965-7066668 GCF_002925995.2 Terrapene triunguis
ATTTTTAAGTACTGTAGATGTTTGCTGAAAGTAAATAAAGATACAGTTTTGTTCATTTTTAAGTACTGTAGATGTTTGCTGAAAGTAAATAAAGATACAGTTTTGTTCTTTGTTCCCTAAAGAAGCTGGAGCCTTCCACACACATTTCATTTGGTGTGAGGTTTTTGAGTAACTTGGAACTTTGTAAGGAATTTTATCTAGCAACGTTAGAACAACATGCCCTGTACCGTGCAGCATCCCAGAGATGATACCACTCATGGGAAGGGTAATCACATTGTTTCTGAAGGACACTGACGCATTCCTTCATAGTGATAGAGAACCTGCCCTGATTAAGGGAGCAGGGCTGGCTCTAGTCATGTGGTCACAGCAGGCCCCATACATTTTGGGGTTGTGCTCTGTCTACACTATCTCCTGCAATCTGTGGTACTTATATGGTCCCTATTGACATATCTCCAATGTATTCATCCACACACCACCCCTGTGAGGTAGGAAAGTGCTGTAATACCCATTTTATAGATGGGGAACTGAGGCAAAAAGAGATTAAAGCCTTATCTATGTGTGAAAGTTAATCTGGAATAAGGGAGAGTGTGAAGTTAAAGCTGATTAACTATTCCTGATTAACTCTATGTATGGATGCTTTTATTCTGAATTAACTTCCAAAGTGGATTAAGAGCATCCACACAATGCATTAATCGCGAATAGCTACCCCAGAATAACTTGCCCTGTAAAGCAGCCCTACCTGACTTGGCCCAAAGGGAGTCTATGAAGCAGGGCATTGAACCTGGGTATCCCAAGCCCCAGACTAGTGCTTATACCTCCTCTGCTGGCCCGACATACCCTCTCTCTGACACCTTGAAATACTGATTTGGAACCTCACCCTTCCATGTGAAGACCCATATAAGTCCCTTACTCTTGAGCTGACAAACCCTCCTCTCCCTAATGTGCTATGTGGGTTAAGAAAGTTTTCCTGAGATTCCCCACCTGACTTTGCAAGGGGCTTCATAAACCTAGGCCTTGCCCTATAAAAGGACAGTTACCTGCTGAGGGTTTTTTAATTGATCATTAATATCACATAATATGTAGCTGAACCGCAAACAAAGTGCTGGGCCGGAACAGAAGCCCCACACCTGGACACCCCTGAACTTTGTGGAAGTGAAGATCTGACCGTAAACCAAATTTTGTGGCTAGAACTATCCTATAGTAGGCTGAACTAAATGTCCCATTAACCTGAGGAAACTTTCAACCAACACAAAACTTTGCAGCTCGCTTCCATCTCCACTGTACAGTTTTGACTGGTGCCCATCAGTGCAGCATCTGAACTCCTTCCACGCTAATTAGATTGCCAGAGCCAAGGCCCTAGTGGATTTCAAGGAGTCTTCAGCTCTACTCAAGTGACTGTAAGACCACAATGTGGTCTTAAATAACCATGCACAATTGTTCCTGAAGATTAGCATCATGTTCAGGGTCATGATGAATTAAGTCCAGATTTAGGATGTCAAGGAAATATAAAATATACTGCTTGTACTCCTGCTCTAGAGAGCAGGGCATTTTCAAACATGTACCACTAAACGCCACCAAAGGCTGATGGAGAACTCTCACCTGCTTTCCTAGTTTATACATAGAAAATCGTAGAACAGTGGACACAAAGGGCCAAGTTTAAATGATTCAAAGACCTTGTACACACTCCAGAATAGCCTTGACTCAGCAATCAGTGTAGTTGCACCAGCAGACAAAGGCAAGCCAGGGTTTACACTGACTGAGTTAATCAAGATGCAGTGCAGTGGTGAGTCTGGCCCTATGTGTCTAAGTGAGACCTGTTTAGTAGACTCGATGTTCCAAATTGAGAAGTGATGTGTAAATTACATATTGGGAAGTGGGAGAGAGTCCAGGAGATCCTAGAGAAAGTCAAAGAGTATCTGCCTGCCTCTAAGTTGGCGTAATTTACATGATCAGGGAGCCAGAAGAAGTTAAAAATTACATTAGCTTAGATTCACCTCTGAATTTGGCCCAGAGTATCTAGCTCATATTTATCAGGAATCAAAGTGCAGAGAAATAGGTAAATATTTTTCTTCTCTGTGAGCTGGTCTGTATCAAAAATGTGACTGACCGTAATGCTTCAGAAAGTGGATTGAATAGATAACTAGGCTGCTCCTCATGTTGGCACATCATTTTATCAGGTCATTGCTACATAAACATGATTCACCTGCAGTGTTTACCCTGAATCTATATATAGCAAACGAGGGATAAAACGGGCAACGGTAATATATGTCAGTTGTCATTTTCAGAATGACCACATGGTGTCCCCACAGTGCTGTACTGCATTACTTAAATCTACCAATGACAATGATTCTCACTTTTAACACATCTCAATACACATACATATAAACCTTTGCACAGCATTGATCTGACCTGCAGTTATCTTTAGAGCTACCAGGAAAATAGTTATGACCTGAGTCTGCAACCAAACCAAACAAAGGGTCAGGCACTATAGTGAGAATACCGATGGTGAGAGTCGGAGCACTTGCACTTAGGGCAGTGGTTCCCAAATTTTAGCCACCTGTGAACCCCTTTAACTAAAATGTCAAGTCTCGCGAACCCCCTCCTAAAAATGAATATTTCCGGGGATTTTCTCCTTTACCTGAGTATAAATTATAAAAGCAGTGATCTTGGAAATATAAAATTTGTTTTTATGACATGCTTATTACACACTATTTATTATTAATTACTATTTATCATTATAGTATTTTTATTACATTTATGAAAAGGGCAACACCCTTCCAAGATCTCACTTTCATAGCTTGTATCACTTTGAATAAGCCTGTTATAAGACAAGGCTCCTATGTTTCATCAAGGAGCATCAGACGTGAAACAGCATGAAGGGATTTAAGAAGCCACCTCAAAGAGTTCTTCCTACACAAGCATTCAGGTCTTGAGCAGTCCAGGCAAACAACACATGTTACAACAAAGCTTAAACTTGTTCTTCATAATAATTTTAAAAACAAGATTAGCTGCCTATTTAATTTTAAAAACAGCAAAAAATATCCACCTCCCTTTCCATTTCTTATAAGGAGTCTTGAAGTTTAAATCTCCTCAGTGTGATAGATATGCTTGCTTTGATCTGCTTAGCTCTTGGAAGTCCAGGGGCTCTGGGCTGCTGGTCCCGTGCTGCCCGGGATCCCTAAGGACAGCTCTGTCCGCCATTAGGGAATTTTTTCCTGAGAACCCCCTGTAACATTTCGTGAACCCCCAGGGGTTCACGAACCCCAGTTTGGGAACCACTGACTTAGGGTAAAACCAAGCACAGGGGAAAATTTGGGCCTGGGGGTTGAAATGATGGTATATATCACTATGAAATAAGACTGCTTTTCATGCATCGCTCTCATAGCACTTCACAAGGAAGGTATGTATCATTTTTATCCCCATTTTACAAATGGGAAAACTGAAGCACAGAGCAATTTGCCAAAGGTTGCCCAACAGGCCAGCAGCAGAGCTCAGACTAGAGTACTAGTCCAAGTCTTTAGCATCAGTCCAGTGCTCTATCCACTGGCCCAGACTGCCCGTTTCAAAGTAAGGTGATGTTATGATTGTGTTTGCTGTGTCCTTGCACCTTTAAATGTAAACTCTACCTGCCTGGGACAGTGCTGTGAATTATTCAATGGCTCTGTGCCCCACAGTCTTATTTGTTCTTCCTTTCTTTGTGCCATTTTCTTAATCTCAGATGCCATCCAGACTGGGTCAAATGCCCTGGTTCCAGGGGGTCCCTTTGGCCCCTTTCCGGGTTTCTCTGAGTGCATCTCTACAGGTATCAGACCTGGTGCTCTGACCTTTCTTAGGGTGGAATCCCACAATTCGCTCACTCTTAGACCAGGCCCTGGCCTACAGCCCCCGTGCACCAACCATGATTACTCAGCAGGCGTGACAGGGTTTGGCATCTGCACATCTTGGGAGTCGGAGACCAAAGCACTGTCTGATCTCAACAGCAGGGACAAAGCAAAACGTAAGAGAAAACGGATTTTAAAGCCATAAAAGAGGCTACATGCATGTCTGTCGCACCACAGCTTACCGTCCCTCTGGAAACTTAGGGAGACTTGACTGCCTCAAACCCTCTACTGGGTGTCTGTGTCAGTCTGTTGCCTCTGAAAGGATGGAGGGATAGCTCAGTGATTTGAGCACTGGCCTGCTAAACCCAGGGTTGAGAGTTTAATCCTTGAGGGGCCCACTTAGGGATCTGGGGCAAAATCAGTACTTGGTCCTGCTAGTGAAGGCAGGGGGCTGGATTCGATGACTTTTCAAGGTCCCTTCTAGTTCTAGGAGATAGGATATCTCCATTTATTTAATTTAACAGCGCCCTGATGTCTATGAGGCCCCGGGACAGAGCGTGCCTTTTTAACCGTAAAATGGCCTTTGGATCTGTTGGCTCCATGCACTGGCATAACAACTCTTGTAACTTGGCTGGAGCTTGGAAGTAGCATCTTCCCAGCTAACAGCTCTGGCACTGTCCCTTAATGATCCCCCCGACACACACACACACGAACGGAAAGGTTGCTAACCTGGAGCCATTGTGCTGCCTTTCTGCTATTTTTCTAGAAGCCCTGCCATTAAACTAAACCAACATCTACATACAGTAAACATTCCAGTAACCCAGTATACAGTGACTATCTCAGTAACCGGTTCACATGCACTAGCCGTAAATTATTACAGATCAGCTCCCTGTCCTTCACCATGTGGAATGAAGCTTAGATCAGCAAGCACATTTTTCACATCCTGTCCTGTAAGCCACAGCAAAGCCATCAGATGGTAATGGCTTTGGGTTATATGTGACTGGAGGCTAGTTTTGACCAGGTGAAATAGAGATAAAAGGTGTGTGCTGTCTCTCATGATCAGCCCCATGAGCAATCCAGTTTGCTGATGAAGGGTAATAACCTGCACCAGCCTTCATTAGCAAGGCTTGAAGCCAACATCATAGAGCAGAACTCTATCACTAAACTGAGGAAGTAACACCATTTGCTGGTAGCAGTAGTAGACTCTTATCTTCTATGGCAGGGATCAGCAACCTTTGGCACGTGGCCCGCCAGGGTAAGCCCCCTGGCGGGCCGAGCTGGTTTGCTTACCTGCCGCATCCGCAGGTTTGGCCGATTGCAGCTCCCACTGGCCACGGTTTGCCGCTCCAGACCAATGGGAGTGGCGGAAACCGGCGGCCAGCACATCCCTCAGCCCGTGCTGCTTCCCGCCGCCCACATTGGCCTGGAGTGGTGAACTGTGGCCAGTGGGAGCCGCGATCGACCGAACCTGCGGACGCGGCAGGTAAACAAACTGGCCCGGCCCACCAGGCCCAGGGGGCTTACCCTGGCGGGCCATGTGCCAAAGGTTGCCGATCCCTGCTCTCTGGAGACCAGCTACTAGAAGGGAATGCAACACATTTTTAAAGCATGCTGTACTACGATTCGCCCATATAAGCTGTTTATATCTGACTGTTGTTACTCAATTGCTGCCCCCCTGCTTCTTGATAATGTCCTTACAAAATGCACCATTTCCCACCAAACCCCTTACAGCTTGCAGGTAGGAAGGGATTCCCCATCTAAGTTACCAAGAGATGGCATTCAGCATCTTAACCTGTAACCAGCGAGGGTCCCAAACTACACCATTCAGATCTGTTTCCAAATGTCAGATACTTCCCAGTGGGGAAATGCTCACATCTGGGGTGTCGATTTCTCCATTATACTGATAGTAGCCAGCTGCAAAATTTTAATCTGGATTCTGATTCCACATTTGGGGGTGTCTGGATCCAGGGTTTTGATGAAGTACAGTACTAAATAAATAAAGTAAAAGCTATAAAGTGATTGGTTTAATATGGATTACAAATTTCTGTACAACTCCACAGGGTGCTGCCCGTCTGCCATGTAGCTGGGTGAGAATTGCTGTGTATCACTCTTCTTGAAGGCTCATAAATGCTGGGAACTTTGGCGAAGTCTCACGGCAGTAAAGCAGTGAGTGGATGTAAAGGCGTAGAGAGGAGGAGCCACGGACACCGTGGAATAGTGCAGCAGCACTTCTTATTTTGGAGTTTTTCAGGATTAGATGATGAGTAGAATTCTTACCTGGCGCTCAAAGGCTGATCCCCTAACCTGTGTTCATCCTGTTAGTGCCGCTTTCCATTGCCTCCTTCGGAAAGTAGGAAGAGCTCAGACATGGGAATCAATCAGGAGGGCCCACCTTGTGACATTTTCCTATAGGGGTTCGGCATCAGTTATAATGACAAGTTCAAGGCAATATCCTGGCCCTTGCTAGGTCCACTTTATGCTACTTCAGCAGTAAAAGGGACTTAAAGTTGCCCTAACCAGGCTATGAGGATTTCTCTGGTGTGGGAGAACCTTTAGCTGGCAGAGAGCTCTATTTCACCTCTCCTTCCCCAGCACCAGCACAGGGCTGTCTCGGAAGCATATTCAGTGCATGCTGCACTCCTGCAATGCCCAGCCAGCATAGCAGCCTTTAGCAGGCTGTGATAAGCCAGCATGTTTGAAGCACATCCCTGAGACTGTAGGCCCAAATGACAGAAGTTAGCTGTCTCATTAGCGGTCAGGACGTTGGACATCTAAGCACCAAACCTGCATGCTGTTCCACACAAACAGAGCCCCACCTGGCTCTGTGCAGGTGCAGGGAGCCTCACAGAACAGGTTACAGGATAGAAGCCCTAACGCCTATCCTCTGGGGCCACCCCTGTTGTGCCTGTCAGTGCTATACATCGGCAGTTCTACTGTAGTCCTGTTCAGAAAAGTGTGATTGGAATTTATTTTTTGAAGGGTGGATGGGGGTTGTTGGGTGTGAGTTTTTTTCCACTCTCCCACAACGAAAAAGTGATTAATGAGCTTTTGCTAAAGCTTACACACACACACACACACACACACACACACACACACACACATTAACCTTCAGGCAGATACCAGGCATGGAAAACTTCATCTCCAAAGGTGAATCCTTTGGAAAGTTAGGAGTGTGTAAAAGCAAGGAGCTGTAATGGAAACTGTTCCTGCTGTAGTATGCGCATACTTGTATTACCATACTGGATTCTTTCTCCAGCATTATAACACACACTGCCCCAAAGTCAAACAAAGCCAAGAACAAACTGACCAAAATGCAATGTTGTTCCAAGAAACATAGTTGAGGTGAGGTTGTGTGGAATGGAGGTTGAGGTTAAGGGAACACAAAGACATAGGAATTTGCACAGTTTGGGGCATTTATGGTAAATATCTCTCTCTTTGCATCTGGTACAAATTGGAGTTTGACATGCTGAAATAGTGCATAAACTGTGCCAATACAGTGGTCGAGCTTAAAAATATTTCATTTGCCTTAGAAAAGTAAACATCATTTCTCCAGTATTTGTGTATCTTCAAGGTAATGTAGGGAAGTCTAAGGAGTGCTGCAAATACTAAGTGCTTGTCTACACAGTGGGGTTGGGTGCTCTATGGGAGTGTAATTTCTAACACTCACTAAGGTGTTGCACTTCAACTGGTTCTTGTAGACCCTGCTGGTGAACTTTACCATAATGCTGTTTGAAATTGTACTATGTTAAAGTGTGCTGCTAGAGAATGCTTAGTGCACACTATCAAGGTCTACATGAACCAGTTAGTGCGCAATACATTAGTGCACTTTAGAAATCACATCCCCATAGAATACATTACCCCACCATGTAGACAAGCCCTAAGAAAACGTTTCCCCATAGTGTAAGGCAAATTTGGAAAGAACAAGAATGGCTAATGTAGTTGTGATTTGGGTGGGACATCCCTGAGGCAAGGCCCTCAATGCTACATACATGGGTGGCACTTCCAATGGAAGTTATCAGATAGTGAGAAGCACTGGTCCAAATTCTATTGTGTTCTATCTTTCTATCAATCTCTCTCTCTCTCTCTATCAGTAATCCATTTGTTGGTCTTTGCTTTAAAATTAGACTCAATGCACTGTGTTCATATTTGCCCTTTCCCCTAGGATATCCCTCCACTGGGGTCAGCAAAAAAGCTGATCAGAAATCCAGATCTCTTTTATGACATTTAGAGTACAACTGAGCTCAATAGTTCTCCTCTTGTTCCAATGGACTGAGTGCTTATGGTCAGGGGCTGGTTATGCCCAACTGAGTACCACATCAATTACCTTATGATCAACAGCTGAAGAGATGCCCAGAGTTAGTGCTTATCAATTTGGGCTTACACTTGGAGTAATGACATGCTGTAGGGTGGAAGTGAAAATGGTGACCACACTTGGTGCACACCTCCCTAAAAATTTACATTGATGGGCAAAATGAGTAATGCCAGAAGGTGGCAAAACTGTGGGGCAAAAGGTCCTGATAGAAATCAGGAGACCTTGGGGTACTGTAGTCTTTATTCAAAATGCCCACCCTCTACCATTATATTCAGTGAGCTGGAAGCCGTAGACTGCCATCAAGATGGCAAGATGGCCACCATATCCCTACATCCTTGCATGTGGAAGTGAAGCTGCCTCATATAGAAGTGGCCATTTTCCATTGTTTCTTATGGAAATGAAGCCAGGATGCCATCAGCGAAGATGACCAGACCCTTTGTTCTATGGCTAGGAACCTGGACTGAAAACTGTAAAGGGACAGGAAAATCAAGAGAACAGGAGGGGGAATGAGGAAGTGCAGGGGAATAGGGCATGGCAAAGAGGAAATGTGATGGTAAGAGACTGTGAGGGGAAATGAAGGAAAAGATGGGAGCAGGATAATATAGAGGTACTGGTCTTAGACAGGAGCAAGAAGGGCAAATGTGAGCAGGTGAAGACTGGATGGGTCAGGGAGAAAGGCAGAATGGAGCTGGGATTGAGGATGGAGGCATGATAGTGATAGGGAAAGGGACTGGAGAGGAATAGGTGTTGAAGTCTCTCACCCCAGGGACTATGAGAAGAGAATTGGAGTCCCCCTTTGACTAAGCCGTGTTTCTGTGTATGTATTTCAGGCTGAATTTTGTACTTGTCATGATGGCACACAAACAGAGTGGCAAGCTTAACCCTAAAGGATCAAAAATCAGAAGGCAGATGAAAAACTGCTTTTTTTAATTTAATGATTTTTGAGGCAATATCATTGTTTTAAGGGTCCAACTCATGATTATTGAATACTTGGAGCTGGCAAGAATTTGGCTCAGCTTGGTTCAACATTGAATTGTGTCTACCTGATCTACCGTGGTGCCTCATGGGAGCTGTAGGTTGGATACCTCATGTGCTCATCGTCCTCTATAGACTGGGTTCCCTGCCCACTTCTACACCTCCCATGATGCACCGTGGTCATGCAACTGCCATGACACACCACAATAGTTCAGCCACAGGGGAGACTGTGGTGCATAATGAGCGACTACAACTCCCATGAGGCATAGTGGCAGCTCAGGTAGACACAGATTATTGCCAAACTGTCCCAAAGCAAAATGTTTCAAATCAGTTCAACAAACTGAAATGGTTTGATTCGAGATGACCTAATCCAATTGGAAAATTTCAGCCAAATCTAAGTTTTCCAGGAGAAAACCATCATTCTGTGGAAACTATATTTTCCTTCAAAAAAACATTCAAATGGAAAATTCCCCATCAGCTCTATTACTTAGCAAATAATACAATTCCTTATCGAACATACATACAGTGAGTCACATACACCCCACCTAAGCTATGGGACAAACATTCAGAGCCTCACAGTCTGCCACTCTTACTTTGACCATAGAGAAACCCACTTTTCATTATGTGTATTCACCGTGCTTGAATGTGGCTTCTAGGACGATGCTGCTGCAATACACAGCATGAGCCCCTGCACGTCACAGCTAGGCCTTCCCAAACGAGGGGATTAAATTAGACTGCTTGTGCCAGCTCCACGAGAGATATGATCCATCCCCATTGAGCTCTTGGGCAAAGTCCCCAGCAGGAGGAGCATTTATGAAATTACCCGCTGATTTCCATCTTGATGAAGAAATTTATCTGGAATTGTTCTCCTATTTCTTCCCCTTCACTCTTCTCGCATTTAGTGCATTAAGCCAAGGCACGCTGAGAGACAATGAGCTAGCTTTGGCTCTGTACTGTGTCTACACAGCAGTTTGGAGTGAGCCTCCCAGTCTCGGCTGACAGACGGGCTAGCGCTCCGAAAGTAGCTGTGTAGACAGCTCTTTGACGTTGTGTCTCAGGCTGGAGTTCAGGCTCTGAACCCTACCTCCCCCCCAGGCTCCAGAGCCCGAGCGCCAGCCAATGCCACAGCTTGAAAGCATTGTCTACGCAGCTATTTTTAGCGTTCTAGCATGAGCCCCGCTAGTCCAAATCTGTCAACCCAGGCTGGGAGGCTCACTCCAAAATGCTGTGTATACATACCCTTGTAATACACAGCACAGCCACTTCCCTGCCGCTTGTTCTGAGTGACCAGGCACTGCTGTCTATCCTCTGTTAAAGGGGTATCCTTCTTGTCAACCTGCCAGTACAGATTGGACAGTTGCCAGAGGGTGAACTCTACTGACTACATTCAACATAGCAACTGGTGCCAGTGAAGTCCCCACCTATTACTCTCATGCTTGGAGGCGAGAGGTTTGCCCCACTGCACTCAGCCCTGGCTCTCACTGTTCTTATCAGCAATCTCTTTTGCATTAGGCTGGAGAGAATATGGTTTGAGATGAATTTGATGAGGTTTATAGTAGGGTTGTCGATTAATCGCAGTTAACTACCGCAATTAACTCAAAACATTAATTGTGATCAATCACAGTTTTAATTGCACTGTTAAACAATAGAATACTAACTGAAATTTATTAAATATTTTGGATTTTTGTCTACATTTTCATCTATATTGTATTCTGTGTTGTAATTGAATATTATTTTTGATTACAAATATTTGCAAATATTTGTAAAAATGATAAACAAAAGAAATAGTATTTTTCAATTCACCTCATACAAGTATTGTAGTGCAATCTCTTTGTCATGAAAGTGCAACTTACAAATGTATAATTATGTACAAAAAAAACTGCATTCAAAAATAAAACAATGTAAAATTTTAGAGCTTGCAAGTCCACTCAGTCCTACTTCTTGTTCAGCCAATCGCTCAGACAAACAAGTTTGTTTACATTTGTAGGAGATAATGCTGCCCGCTTCTTGTTTACAATTTAATACTTGTAATCAAAAATAAATATAAAGTGAGCACTGTACACTTTGTATTCTGTGTCGTAATTGAAATCATTATATTTGAAAATGTAGAAAACATCCAAAAATATTTAAATAAATGGTATTCTATTATTAACAGTGTGATTAATCGCGATTAATTTTTTTAATTGCTTGACAGCCCTAGTTTATAGTCAATGATTCTGATAAAAATATTTTGCCCATGTTAATTTCACGCTGCTGGAATCTGTATGAACGTGTTTGGCTAAATATCTCCTGTGGACTTGGAATTTCCTATGGTCCATCCCCTCTACCCACCACACTGTCTCCCTCTGATGGCTTTGATGGGGACAGCATATAGCTCTCTTTAGGTTGGGAGGTGCTCTAGATAAATTCCTGTTTCAGGGGGGAGAGTGGAATTGTACAGTCAGAATTGTACAAGTCCCCAACACAGCAGCAAATTTTAATGATTTGACTGAACCCAAATGATAATTTCAAAGGTAATTTCCTGTGAAGCTGACTTCAGTGGGGCTGCCTGTGTGTAATGGATCAAAATTTGGCCCAATGTTGCTAATGATCTGCTGAGGGTATATCTATGCAGCAGTCAGAGGTGCCACAGCAGCATGTGTAGACATACTGGAGCTAGCTAGCGTGCGGCCCAATAGCAACGAAGCTGTGGTAGCACAGACTTCAGCACAGGCTGTACAAGCTTGCCCAGGACCCTGGGTATTTCCTCTAGTGGCTAGCCCGCACTGACGTCCATGCTGCCACAGCTTCACTGCTATTGGGAGTCATGCTAGCTCAGGTGTATCTACAGGTGCTGCAGTCACCTCTCCAACTGCATTGCAGACTTACCCTGATGTTGTCTGCCCCCCTTTTCACGTACTAAACACCCAGCTGCTGCTAAACCCAAGGAAGTACCACCACTCCTCTGATAGATAGTAAAGCTCATAGAGCATTAGATTCAGAAGGAACCAAGAACAGAAGGAGAGGGATGGAAAGTATTGCCCAGGGCATATTTGAAGGCAAGGAGCATATTTTTAGTCTAATTTTATTATCCAAATCTTACATAAGGAAACATGAGCCCTAACAGTACAATGAATGTGCTTTTAATACATCGGAAAATAAGAACATAGGTCCCAGTTTGGTCACAAATGTCTGAATCCAGGAAGCGCCTGTCCCAGTGAAGTCATTGGGAGGACGCACAGAAGAAGGTACTGTGCAGAGTAAGAAGAGGTAACAGAAATCGGACATCAGAAGCAATGCACCGTATGTGTGAATACAGAACAGAACTGCTGTTCTGTATTCTACATGGCTTGAGCATGCTAACCTTTAACACAGCTCCTGCTGCTATATAACATCAGTGAGATGTTTGGCTATCCCCCGCCCACATCCCTCAAAGACCCTGCCATGAGGTGATTCACTCGCCAGCGGAGGAGAGGATGGATACGGTTTCCTGGGAGTACACCTCTGTTGTCACAGTAATTCTAAAAATAAGTCTACTGCACAGTATGTTTAGTCCAGTAAGGGACAGGCTGTGGTTGGACCAGTGAGAGTGCTCAAGGAGAGACAGAGTGCAGGGACCTCACTCACACGTTAGGCCAGCCAGTCACTGTCCTTGCAAATCAAGGCACAGAAACTGCAATAGACTGCCACAGCTAGAAGTTCTAGCCCCTGCTAACGAGGGGAGGGGTGTGGGCAGAGCTATGTCCCTGACCTCCTCAGTATTATCTAGCAGAGGTGAGCCAGTATGTGAAAGCGAAGATAAAAAACACAAGCTCCAGGCTCTAAAATGATAGTAGAACTGGCTGTTCCACTGAGCACTCCCCCATTCTCAGGCCAACTAGCCCATGCCACCACTCATTGTTGCCTGTGCTACCAGGGCTTCGCTAATATTTTTAAAGCACTAGGGTGAGTATGTCTATGTGCATAGGCGCCGACTTCTGCTCCCGCCGTTGGGTGCTCAACCCCCTCTGCCCTGGGCCCCACCCTGACTCCACCCCTTCCATGAGGCACCACTCCTGCCCCACCCCCATTCCAACCCATTCCCCAAAGTCCCCACCCCAACTCCGCCCCCTCCCTGCCCCTATTCTGACTCCTTCCCCAAATCCTCGCCCCGGCCCTGCCTCTTCCCAGCCTCCTCCCCTGAGCGCTTCACGTTCCCGCTCCTCCCCCTCCCTCCCAGAGCTTGCTACGCCGCCAAACAGCTGTTTGGTGGTGGCTGGATGGGAAGCGCTGGGAGGTAGGCGGAGGAGTGGGGATGCGGCGCACTCAGGGGGAGAGGCGGAGGAGGAGGTGGGGCAGGGAGGAGGGGTGCTTGGCTGCCGGTGCGTGCAGAGCACCCACTAATTTTTCCCCGTGGGTGCTCCAGCCCCGGAACACCCACGGAGTTGGTGTCTATGTCTATGTGAGGTGGGAATCACACCCCTAGCTCATAGTGTAGATGTAGCCCAAGTATCTCTCTCTCTCTCTCTCTCTCTCACACACACACACACACACACTACAATATGCAGGCTGTAGCTTAAACCTATCATCTTATCCTAAAGCTTTACAGGTCATGACTCATTAGTGGATTGTAATGCTTTTTAAGAAAGTAATTGAAATAACATTTCCCCACTCTGAGTAGATTTGGAAGATAGACATCAATGTCACTTAAGTTTTTCCTCTTCCTCCTCCCCCAGCAATCACAGATGCCTTAAAAAAAAGATTGATATATTATCTTTCACTACATTTTCAGTCACTGTCACTTCTTGCATTGGCTACAGAGATGTCAGTTGAGAGATTCAGATGAGAGATTCCCATTCCCCTGCTCTCATGGGCAAAACAAGGTGCCCCCACTGAACTCAGCTGGCCCAGGAAGTAAGGGTTAGCTCTACAGGACCACCCAGCCAGACACATGGATGTTTAACAAGAGGAACCCATTGCGTTACATGTATTCTGTTGTGCTGCTCTTTTGGGAAGCTCAGAACTGCAAGCCGCTGTGTTACCTCTCTGCCTCAGCAAGAGGGCTTTGCTGGAGCTTAAACTGTGTGTCAGCTCCCTGCCACCCCAGTCTGTCCGCCTTCCCAGCAAACTCCTCAAGACTCTGCCAGTCTAAACCTTGCCTTGCAGGTAATACTCAGTGAACCCCAATGCCTGAGTTCACCAGAGACATCTCTCTTCACAGTCCAGGGTACATCTCTCACTGGATACTCACAGAAATTAAGTATGCTGTCTCCAAAGAGACAGAATTCATCCCAGCCTGTTGGCTCATCAAGGGCACATTCTTTACTTTAATACACAACACTGAGATGGTTTAACTAAGAATAAGTTTATTAATAAAGAACAGAGATTTAAGTGATATGAAGCAGAGATGACAAACAGAAAAGGGTTACAAACAAAACAAAACACACATTCTAGGGTCCAGGAGTTAACTTTAGGCAAAGATTGTAGCTTGTTAAACAGCTTTCTCAGTTACATCAAGCTACCACAGGGCAAACTTTTTGGCCTGAGGACCACATCGGGTTTCAGAAATTGTATGGAGGGCCAGTTAGGGGAGGCTGTTCCTCCCCAGACAGCTAGGCGTGGCCCGCCCCCCGCCCCCTATCTGACCCCCCCTGCTTCTCACCCCCTGATGGCCCCCCGAGACCCTCTGCCCCATCCACCCCCCTGCTGTCTGTCCCCTGACCACCCTCGGACCTCCCTCCCTCCCTCCCCTAACTGCCCCCTGCCACCCCATCCAATCCCCCTCCTTCCTGACTGCCCCCCCAACCATCCCTTCTCCCTGACCCGACTGCCCCCCGCCACCCCATCCAACCCCCCCTCCTTCCTGACTGCCTCCCCCCACCCCTGCCCCATCCAACCACCCCTTCTCCCGTCCCCTGACCGTCCCCAGAACCCCTACTCCTGACTGCCCCCTGCCGCCCCATCCAACCCCCCCTCCTTCCTGACTGCCCCACCACGGACCCCTGCCCCATCCAACCACCCTGACGGCCCCTGGAAACCCCACCCCCATTCAACCCTTCTGCTCCCCACCCTCTGACCACCCCCACCCCTATCCACACCCCCGGCCCCTGACCACCCCCCTGCCCTCTATCCAACCCCCCTTCCCTCTATCCAACCCCCCTTCACCGTTCCCTGACCCCTTACCACTCTGCCTTGAGCACTGGTGGCTGGCGGCGCGACTGCACCAGGACAGGCAGCAGTGCTGCCTGGCTGGCGCCAGCCACGCACCACGCAGCACAGAGCACTGGGTCAGGCCGGGCTCTGCAGCTGCGCTGCCCCAGGAGCTCGCAGCCCCACCGCCCAGAGCATTGCGCCCGCGGCGCAGTGAGCTGAGGCTGCGGGGGAAGGGGAACAGTGGGGGAGGGGCTGGGGGCTAGCCTCCCGGGCCAGGAGCTCAGGGGCCGGGCAGGAGGGTCCCAGGGGCCGGATGTGGCCCGCAGGCCGTAGTTTGCCCACCTCTGAGCTACCAGCTTCTCCATCCATTTCAGCAGGAGATCCAGTGTTCAGAGATGCAGAGGGTGTTGTCCCCTTTTCCCCCAACGTGATAGATAACCAAGGGGTTCTCTTTCTTTTCTTTCATAGCCCAGAAAATGTTTCAAATTTATTCTTTGAAAAGTAAACCCAGACAAAGTTACTGTCCCCTGCTGCTGGTTCTTTGTGTTTCAAATGCCAACCCCTAATTCATTCTCAGAGCAAGTTGTTTTTTCAATTGTCTTAATCACTTTGTTTACCATAGATATAAATGTACTTTCATTGTCCTTTGCCTTTAATCAAGCAGACAGATAAATCCACTTTCCTTTGTCTAGGGCAGGCTTGTTTATCCACTGGGTCCAAAACAAACATATTTCCAGCACATGTACATAGCTCTTTACACACAACTCATACATAAATCACACAATGATATTCATGGCCAGCATGTCATGAATAGTATTGTATGATTTATGTATGGATTGCACATACTGCTGAGAAGGATCTAGGAGTTGTGGTGGATCATAACCTCAGCATGAGTAAGATGAGGTTCCCGGGGTGCAACCTGAACTGTGAGACCGCTGAGCCCTCCAAACCCACCAACCGGGGCTGCCTTTCACGCTGTGATGCTGATGTCAAGCTACAAGCCTCTGACAGGCACTGCACATACACAGCCATCCACAGGCCGGGACACTCCCAACTAAGTTGTGTGAATGATCTCCCAGCCACTCATGAACCATCAATAGAGAGGCTCCAGCCAATGCCCCTCAGCTCCCCAGCCTGGCACCCCAGAACTGTGCCATCTTGCACTGCTCAAGTTTCCCTTGGACACTGCAAACTCATTAATAAGTTCACCACTCCCGCAGCGTAGAATGGACATACACTAGCCTTTGAGGTCTGAGCTGAGATTTTCCAAGCAAAACACACTGTTTTAGGTAAAATATAAAACAGATTTATTAAATACAGAAAGATAGATTTTAAGTGATTATAAGTAGCAGGCATAGAGATCAAAGCTGGTTACCTAAGAAACAAAAATACATTTGCAGTCTAATTCTAACTTAAACAGACTAAGCAAGATTTGAATCAAGCAGTATCCCACTCTGTCAGATGGTACAAGCAGGTTACAGTTCCTCAGTACACAGACTGGACCATCTTTCAGCCTGGGACCAAACTTCCCCAGTTTTAAGTCTTTGTCTTCCAGACGTTTTTCCAGATGTTGAGATGGGGGTGGGAGGAGAGGCCAAGTGATAATGTCACTTTCACTCTTTTATACTTTCTTCTAGCTGCCAGAAAGATTCTTGCTGTGATGTGGGTTAGCCTGCCCCCATGGTGTACAGGCCTTCTCCAAGAAGCCTCTGGGCTAGGGGATTCAGTGTTGATGACACCATGAATGCCCAGCAGGCTGGTGATGGCTACTCCTTTGTTGTAACTGAAAGGCCGGTTGTGGGCGTTCCTAACTTCACAACATATTTCAGTCACACACACATAGCAATACTTCATAACTTCACATACAATGATAGTACATACAATTCAACCAGATATTAATATTCAACAGATCAAGATTTTTAAAATGATATATCATAAGGCATAGTTTGTACAAAACATATTATAATTATATGACAGTGGTGAATATGGGGGTTCCAGGGTGCTACTTTGAGGTACGGAGTGTCACAATGAGTCAACAGTGTGATGCTGTTGCAAAAAAGGTAAATGCAATTTTGGGTTGCATTAACAGAGGCATAGCATGCAAGTCATGTGAGGTGATAGTACGCCAGGTGAGTAGAGTTGTATTATGTCCAATTTTGGTCACCACTGTATAGAAAGGACGTAGAGAAACTAGAAAGGATCCAGAGGTGAGCAACAAAGATGATCAAAGGGATGGAATGCAAGTCACGTGAGCAAAGGCTGAAGGAACTGGGTATGTTTAGTTTGGAAAAGAGGCGATTAAGGGGGGAACATAGTAGTTGTCTTCAAATATTTGCCAGGCTGCCATAAAAAAGATGGAGAAAAATTGTTCTCTCTGCAGGCAGGGTAAGAGGCAATGGATTCAAATGGCAGCATAGCAGATTTAGATTAAATCTCAGGAAATACTTCCTGACTGTAAGAACAGTAGGACAATGGAACAGATGCCTAGGGAGGCTGTGGAATTGCCTTCACTGGAGGTTTTCGAAAGGAGGCTTGATAGCCATCTGTCTTGGATGGTTTAGATACAACAAATCCTGCATCTTGGCAGTGGGTTAGACTAGATGACTCTTGCCGTCCCTGTTAACTCTATGGTTCTATGTCCCCAGTTTTTATATGATGCCTTACAAGTCATTCTTCGGCTAAATATTCTGACAACAGTGTGTTGAATGTGCCCTTTACCAATTAGCATAAAGGGGCTCCTAGGGTCATATATGTATTCGTGACTAATTAAACACTTTTTTCCCCTCACAAATGTTTTGATAAAGGGGAAACACTGACTATGCTATGAATGGTCTGATCAAAGGAATCCTATCACATACTTCTCTTCACTACAACTCTATGGTTATAGGTATTAGCAGTCACTGGTGTTTTAACCACCATGCCATTTAGAACGAATATGATCAGGGTGAGAAAAAATGGTAGTCAAAACACTGGTGTCTATGTACACTAATACGCCCAGGGGAGATTTTCAAAGGCACAACTGTTAGCTAGGTGCCTAAGCCCTACTGGCTTCCTTGGCAGTTAGGCAGCTAACCTCCCTGTTGAGCCTTTGAAAATTTTCCCTTCCACTGTTGCTACCACTGGCAGGAAAATTTAGGAAATAAAGGCTAGCGTAGACACCTCCTTGTATGCTCCATATGTTAATACTAATGTCCAGGACAATTTAATTTAATGAGGAATAGATGTCTGTAGCACATGTGGCTTTGCTGTACTTATTACATTTCAGATACATCTCCTAATGTGAGAGCCTCAGAAATCATAGTTTATCTGCTTGCTTCTCATTATTTTTATTAGACTTACCATGACTCTACAGATGGCATAATTTAAACTATATTTTCCAAAGCACTGCAACATCTGTGTCAGTTCATTGCTGTGTTTCTAATCATCCCATTTTTCTCTGCACCTACTAATGAGTAGAATTATGTGTGGTGATCTTTGGATTGGCTTCTTTTACACAAGTCATAAAAATCTTTTTAACTAAGGTCAATATTTGTCTTAGAGTTACTATACTTAAAAATGATTTGTGTAGCTCTGCATTCCGATTAAGCAATTCCTTATACAATACTATAAACTCACTATAATTTTTTTTTTAATTGTAGGCATAGTATCAGGTTCACATTTCTGTAGTAAAACTGAAAGGCATGGAGATGCAATTTGATTACAAGGGTACATATCAGATCACATGATTAAAAAATTAATATTTTCCCTGTTTCCAATTTGTGTTAAAATAAAATTTGAAAAGACTCAAGGCCTGAAATATTTGACTGTTGTTCAGTTCTTCCTACTTCATAACTTCTTCTAACCCACAATGGAAAACTCTTTGATTGGCATTCCTCATGGTGACTGAGTACTTGGGTTTCCACCCACAACCTTTGTTCAGCCTTATTTTACCTATTCCCATTTTGGACTATGGAAAATTTATAAGGCTTGTTTGCGAAAAGTAAATATTGAAGGTATGTCAACTGAGAGTTTATTGTTAACTGAGTTTGGACTCCACAGACAAGTAATGATTTATATAAGAATATTATCCTAAAAAGATAAATAGACATTGAGAAATGAACATAACATTTGAGTTCCATCAGCCAGAACATTGTAGGTCAATCACGCCTAACACAGCATGATATGTCTAAATGAGGCCCAAGTGAAATTTAAGTCTGTTTTATCCAGTGAAAAATTTTAAAAATGTTTTACTAAGGAAAAAAAATTGTAGCTTGGCTAAGCCCTGTTGTAAGTATGGTTTAGAACTCTTGGGGGGAGAGGGATGGCCCTAAGCTACTCGGGTGTTTGGTAATGGCACATGGAGCCTTTTACTACTGGGATATCCATCCAGGTCATTAGTGAAAGTCGTTACCATCAAAATGAGTTGAGAGTTCTGCTTGATAGCATTCAAAGGTGCCAAGAGTTTGAGGCTCTGCTACTTACATGATGTGAGACTTTGGGCAAGCCCCTTAAGTTCTTTTGGTCTCGCTTTACTCATTACTAATGTGGAAAAGATAATACTGTACCTACTTCACAGGGGTGATGTGAGGCCTTATTTTCTGTTATGTCATGACCCCTCTACAGATATACATGACAAAATCTATTTACCTGTAGGCGTTCTACATGACAGAACCTCCTGACAGAAGGGGTTCCCTAAAAAGGCACGGAGCTGGGGGTATTCCAGGAGTGGGGTATTCAGGCTATTTTCAGCTGCTTGAACAACCCCTAGTTGTCTGTTGCAGCTGCTAGTAAATTAGAGTTGCCCCCTGAGGCAGCTGTAACTTAGGGTACGTCTACACTACCCGCCGGATCGATTTATCGCGTGTAGTGTAGATGCGATAAATCGATCCCCGATCGCTCTCCCGTCGACTGCTGAACTCCAGCTTGGCGAGAGGCAGAAGCAAAGTCGACGGGGGAGCGGCGGCTGTCGATCCCGCGCCGCGAGGAAGCGAAGTAAGTGATTCTAAGTCGATCTAAGATACGTCGACTTCAGCTACGCTATTCTCGTAGCTGAAGTTGCGTATCTTAGATCGATCCCCCCCTCCCCCCAGTGTAGACCAGGCCTCACAGTGAGGGGAGGACAGGTTTCTGTAAGGGGCCGAGAACAGGGGAAGCACCAAGGTGGCTTTTAAAGGCACCTCTCACCCAGAACCTGACCCATCCCTCTTCCTGCACCACACAGAGCGCAGCCAAAATAAACAGGCTCTATGTTTTTCCTGGGACAGTCTGATTACATATCACACTGGAAAGTTGAGAAGTTCTCAGCACAGCTTGCAGAGCGAGCATGAGGCACACCTTGTTGCAGCTCTTCATATCGCTAGTCACATTGCACTTCCTCCTTTCCCTGGTGTCATTGCAGCAACACCACATAGTACAGCTGTCCTCAGAACTACCCAGCCCCCGTCAGCTTTTGCGCAGAGGAAGTACAAGCCACTTCTTCTGGCCCTGTGCTGGCACCAGGTTTACAAGCTCTTTTTTGCCCCAGAGTAGCTAGTGGAGACTTCTGTTTAATGTAAACACAGCTGGTGTATTTCTGTCATTTGGAATTTCCGTATTTATTGTAATGAATGCACTTTCATTGTAGTGGGAACCTCTTAAGCATCTTTCAAATGATTGTCATGCCATGAAATAGCTGACCCTTACCTGAAAGCCTACACAGCTGCAGTGATCAGATTCCAGTCCATTTCTTTTTTGTGTCCAGACTTCTTGAGGATTGCTTGGTACTGCCAAAGTTTGCATAGTGTCTGTTTTTATTATTTCATCAAATGCCAACTAACTGGTTCCTCGTTCTATTTGACCAGCTGTTTCATATAATCTGTCATTACAATTGGCATTAAAAATCCCCCTGGAGGAACACAATAACTAGAATTTGTTGGCTCTGCAGTAATTCATGGAAGATGGTTAGTATGCAAAAAATCCACATTTTTTAAATGTGAGCATCACAATATCAATCCTATTGTGACTGATATAGCAGTTTCCTGTAGTATCCTTTAAAAACCTTATTGAATTAAGTTTAAGTATCGTTGGAGTCCATTGTGTTAAATGCAAAGCTTATGTATTATTGAGAGCCCAGGGAAGTGCTATGAACTTTAAAGGACTATATTGAACAGTGGGCCAGCCAAGAATGGACTTTTGTGCAAACAGTTTCCCTGGGGAATCTCTAGGGGGAGGTGCATGCAAATTCTCACCTCCGCTTATGCCAAAAGCCAGCCTTTTGAAGCTGCACCATGAGGAAAGGAGCATTATCTACTGCTTGCCTTTTTCTGGAATCTAACGATCAAAGGCTGATATAAAGGAAAGGCTAACTCATCTATGGGTGCGTTCTAAGCTAAAGCTGTTATGAACTTGTAATGTCAGAAAAACACTTTTATGGTCTTTGAAGGACTGACTTCTACCAGACCCTTTATTAGCATGGGTGTACATTGTTATTGTTTTTAAAATGTTTTCTCTGTAATTCTTTCACCTTAAGAATAAATGTGCTTGCTTAGAAAATGCTGTAACTTAGGGGCAATTATATTGTTTACTTTCTCTTCAGAGGCTATGAAGTGTAGAGGCTGGCCTCTTTAGGCAACCTGGCTTTCTGGGAATAACAGTGTAGGCAGGGAACTGTAAAAACTCTGGTTAGAAGGAAGAGAGGGTCTCCACCCAGAACAGGTGACACTTGGGAGCCAAAAGCCTAGCAGTGAGTGGTGTTGGTGGGACCGCGGAGGGAGAATACAGGTGCAATTACCCTGAACTAGGACACCTACTATTAAGGCTGAAATGATTCTCTCATTCTTACCCATTTCAGTCATGAGTAATTTCCCCCAGAATTCAGCCTGGAACTTCTCATGCTCGGTCTTAATCCAGAGTTGAATTTGTTTCCTTTTGAAATGAAAGAAAATGTGTTCCGATACCATTAAACAATCAGAACTATTAAGAAAGTTACTCAGATGCTTCCTGAACTTGGATAACTCAAGAAACATTTTGTGTAAAGCTTCACACTGGGCTTGCACGTATGGGGCAAACATGGGTTTGTGTTTAGGGAGGAAATTTGAGTATGAATGTTCAAACTGTTCCCCTTATTGATTTAAAACACGCAACGTGTGATGTTCCAAATGTCTCTGGCTGTGGTTGCAGTAACAGTCTCAGAGATGCTGGTTATTGTGGTTGACTCTACAGTCAGATGAGGTGTAGTCTGGAGCCCATTTCATGGAACTATAATAGCATATTATGTTTAGGCTCTTAGCATATGTATACGCTGAGAGAGCCTAAACATTTTCCTTACAGTAGGCCCTTTAGCTTTGCAGCATGTCCCCTACACAACAGCTTTATACAAATATTTTAAGCCAATGGCAAAACTCCAACCCTGAGTGACGTATTTATAAATGTATTCTGGGCTTCATATATTATGGGTGTTGCCATAAGTTGCAATTGGAAAGGCAGCAACTGGATGCTTTGTAGTGTACAGGCCAGATCCTCAGCTGGTGTAAATCAGCATGGCACCATTGGCTTAGAGTCATAGAGATTAAGGCGAGAAGGGGCCACCACATCATCCAGTCCGATCTCCTGTATATCACAGGCAACTAAACCCACCTGGTACAACACATCAACTCCAACAACCAGTATTAGACCATAGTGTTACAGCCCTCAGCTGTTTGTGCCACAGGCAGAAAACCAGAGGGACCAGGGTGCACCAACGCCCACGGCCTCTGGAATGTTAGGGAACTGAATAAGTGCGAGACACCCAGAGGTCCTATGCCAATTTACACCAGCTGAGTATGTGTGCCTAGGATTTACTGGTCTGAGCTGATATCATTTGGTGTGCTAAGCAAAGCAGGGCTGGGACTGGTCTGTTTGTGGATCTGTGAAGAAACAGCCCGAGGAGCATATGGAGCTGATTCTAGAACCTGATCCAAAGACACAGAAAGAACATAAATGAGCCAGGGGTGATATAAGCAGCTCTAGACTCCCCCCTCAAGAGCACGGTGGGGTGAAACCAGAGCCAGGAGGGTGCATTTCAGGGGCAGGAGAAAGAGCAGCCGTCCCACTCGGTGCTGTGGAGGTTCTGTACTGCTGTGTATCACATAGGCAGTCAGACAGGCTGACATAAATTAGAGCAGCTTGCATGGCTATTTTAACTTATGCTGGGGACAGTTTCAGCAATCCAGGATCTGAATGGCACAAAAGTGGGATACACACATCCTCTCCCAAGAGACAGGACACAGAATTGGCACTGTCTTCAGTGCACCAAACTGCTGCTTGGAGGGCTTGAACAGAAGACAACTGACAGAACAAGCCATTTCTTTTAGCTTCTTAGCCAGGGCCGGCTCTAGGATTTTTGCCGCCCAAAGCAAAAACAATTTTGGTGCCCCCCCCCCCGTTTTTTAATTACCCCACCCCCGGCCCCGCCTCAACTCCGCCCCTTCCCCAAATCCCCAGCCCTGCCTCCTCCCGCCAGGCTCTCAGGCCTGGGAGGGAGGGGGA
>NW_020664381.1:7066768-7067656 GCF_002925995.2 Terrapene triunguis
GCCTGGGAGGGAGGGGGAGACTCCGAGTGGCCACGGCGCGGGCGCCGCTTCTCCCCCTCCCTCCCAGGCTCTCAGGCCTGGGAGGGAGGGGGAGCAGCGGCGCGTGAGCGGCAGCGGAGGTGAGCTAGGGCGGCCGGGGCACATTTTTAGGGGCGGCATTCTGGCGCCGGCCATGCCGCCCCTAAAAATGTGCCGCCCCAAGCACCAGCTTGTTTTGCTGGTGCCTAGAGCCGGCCCTGTTCTTAGCAGTAGGTAGCCCTGTATGCAGGGGCGGCTCTCGGCACCAGCAAAGCAAGCACGTGCTTGGGGCAGCCCATTTGCAGGGGCGGCAGGGATCCAGCATGGGAGCTGAGAAGCCAGAGGGGGCCCTGGGAGCTGTAGTTCCTTGGTTAGCTCCCTGCCTATAGAGCCAGTCCTGGAGCAGGGAAAGAACTACATTTCCCAGCATTCCCTTGGCCACTACCAACAGGAAAGAGGAGGAGGGAGTGAGGAAGCTGAGACCTCATGCTGCAGCCTGCTGTGAATGGAAAGCTGCACTGTGAGTAGGGATACCATATTTTAACATTCAAAAAATAGGACACTCCACGGGGAGGGAGGGTAGCCCCACCCTGCCCCCATCCACTCCCTCCGACTGCCCCCCACAGAAACCCCAACCCATCCAACCCCCCTGCTCCCTGTCCCCTGATCACCCCCTCCCGGGACCCCTGCCCCAACTGCCCCACAGGACCCCACCCCCTATCTAAGCCCCACTGGTCCTTGTCCCCAACTGCCCCCTCCTGAGACCCCCCCCAACTTCCCCCCTAGGACCCCACCCTCTACCTGTCCCTTGACAAACCCCTGGGACTCCCATGCCTATCCAACTGCTGCCTGTCCCCTGACTGCCCCCCC
>NW_020664381.1:7072656-7097520 GCF_002925995.2 Terrapene triunguis
GCCTGGGAGGGAGGGGGAGACTCCGAGTGGCCACGGCGCGGGCGCCGCTTCTCCCCCTCCCTCCCAGGCTCTCAGGCCTGGGAGGGAGGGGGAGCAGCGGCGCGCGAGCGGCAGCAGAGGTGAGCTAGGGCGGCCGGGGCACATTTTTAGGGGCGGCATTCTGGCGCCGGCCATGCCGCCCCTAAAAATGTGCCGCCCCAAGCACCAGCTTGTTTTGCTGGTGCCTAGAGCCGGCCCTGTTCTTAGCAGTAGGTAGCCCTGTATGCAGGGGCGGCTCTCGGCACCAGCAAAGCAAGCACGTGCTTGGGGCAGCCCATTTGCAGGGGCGGCAGGGATCCAGCATGGGAGCTGAGAAGCCAGAGGGGGCCCTGGGAGCTGTAGTTCCTTGGTTAGCTCCCTGCCTATAGAGCCAGTCCTGGAGCAGGGAAAGAACTACATTTCCCAGCATTCCCTTGGCCACTACCAACAGGAAAGAGGGGGAGGGAGTGAGGAAGCTGAGACCTCATGCTGCAGCCTGCTGTGAATGGAAAGCTGCACTGTGAGTAGGGATACCATATTTTAACATTCAAAAAATAGGACACTCCACGGGGAGGGAGGGTAGCCCCACCCTGCCACCATCCACTCCTTCCGACTGCCCCCCACAGAAACCCCAACCCATCCAACCCCCCTGCTCCCTGTCCCCTGATCACCCCCTCCCGGGACCCCTGCCCCAACTTCCCCCCAGGACTCCACCTCCTATCTAAGCCCCACTGGTCCTTGTCCCCAACTGCCCCCTCCTGAGACCCCCCCCAACTTCCCCCCTAGGACCCCACCCTCTACCTGTCCCTTGACAAACCCCTGGGACTCCCATGCCTATCCAACTGCTGCCTGTCCCCTGACTGCCCCCCCAAACCCCTGACCCATCTAACCCCCCCTTCTCCCTGCCCCTGACTGCCCCCCCGAACCTCCACCCCATCCAACCCCCCCTGCTCCCAGTCCCTTGACTGTCCCCCCCCTGAACCCCCTACCCCTTCTCCAACCCCCCAGCCCCCTTACCGTGCCACTCAGAGCAGTGTGTCTGGCTTCGCGCAGCGCCAGACACGCTGCTGCATACATGCTGCCGTGCTCCCCTGCAGAGCCACAGCCCCCCCCCACCCCCCACCCCTGCCTTCCAGATTTGAACACCACAAAATTCAGGAGTGCTCAAGCTCAGTTTGGGCGGCTGTTACTTCATTTCTCCCAAATCAAATATACTGATCCACTGTAACTTGCTGTAGAAAAAGTAGGATAAAATTGAGCAAGAAATGCTTCCCAGTGGTTATTAGGACTGGAATTGCTATTTTCAACAGCCATTGCCTTTTTGTTTGTTTGTTTAAAAGGAAGACAGTGATATTGCATTGGCAAATTCCCCATAGAAAGAAAGAGTGGAACAAAAGAATAATAAAGGCACCTCAACTTTTCCTCATTTATGTAGTACAGTCTTATAATATGCATCCAGATATCCTCCAATCACACAAGCTGAAAAGTGTTCCACTTTACTGCAGTTCTGTAACCATATGGGAACCAATACAGTCTGTGTTCTGTGCACACCTAAAATTCCTGCTGAATGACCTGCCCTGGGAGCCAGTTACCAGTGACCCAGGGCTGCGGCGGAAGGAGGGTGCAGGTGGTGGTGTGGGGGGGAGAGCCCAGGGCTGGGGCGGCAGGAGGTGTGTGTAGGGGGCAATGGTGGGGGGGTAGGGGAGAGCCCAGGGCTGGGGCGGCAGGGGGGTGCAGGTGGTGGGGAAGAGCCCAGGCCTGGGGTGGCAGGGGGGTGCGGCGAGGAGCCCAGGGCTGGGACGGGGGGCAGCCAAAAATTTTTTTGCTTGGGGCGGCAAAAAACCTAGAGCCGGCCCTGCCTGTATGACTTTTTGATGCAGAGATCCCTGGTTGATTTTCACTGTGGGAGTGACAGCTCGCAAATAAGACACAACCTCTTGCCGTTAAAGCACATGATCTTTGCTCTATTCCTGGAACTGTGGCTGATTTCCTGTGTGGTTTTGGGCAAGTCACCTAAGCCAAAATGTTCAAACCAAGAGCCAGGCTGCTGGGTGCTCAGCACTTTGAAAAACAAATTGAAATGTCTCACACTTGTCCTTGGCCCACAGGTGAATGAGAGTTTTGTCTTAGAAGGGACTGCAGCGTTTGGCACTTTGTAATTCTTCTCTCCTCCCCCCCACCCCCCATCTCCGCAGACATACGCCCATGTTATATAGACCATGAGCCTGCAATATGTAATTTAAGCCCTTTATAAATATGAAATCACAAAACAGGAATCTGAAACCACTAATTTCAAATTTTATTTTCAGTCCCTATTTTAAATAACTTGTCAAAATAAACAAATACCTCCTAGGCTGAGACCTTATCTGGCAATTTTTAGGCCTGAGTGGATTTTTACAGCCAAGTTATAAGTCCCTGAAGGGACTTATAACAGGAACAATAATACAGACTTATTTGTAATGGCATGAATGGCACCACAAAAAATATTTTGAATGTGCAGATACTGCATAATATTTAAATAGCAAATTCCTTTTTATTTTTACTGGCAGATTCCTAAAGTATAGATGGGTAATTGCGGAAGGGGAACTTTTATTATAGTATCCAGAGGATGGACAGATGGATATTGGCTTCTATATTGTTTTCACATACAGCTACGATACCATGAAGAGGGAATACGATGAATAAGCCAAAGCCAAAGCCAAAGCCCCATTAAGATACACACAGTAAACCTCACTCCTTAGGAGCTCCCAATCTGATGTGTTTCAGGCTTAGCTTGACCAAGACACACATCCTAGAGAACAGTCATTCTTTGCAATATGCATTAGAGCAACTGAATAAGCAATTAAAGGCAGGTATGAAAGCAGGCAAAGCATCTAAACATTCTGGCAAAGTGAATTAAAAATCCAAAGGGATCTTTAAACCAAATATTGGCTTTTCACAACAGCAAAATCAGTAAAGTGTTCCCACTCAGCCATAAAAGTTACTGCGGTTGTGCAATCAGGTTGGGACTATGACCTTAGGAAATATACTCCAACAGAGTTAATTGAAAGGAATATTGAAATTCCCCAGTTTAAAAAAAAAAATCAAAAGAGGATAGTAACAAACAATAATGGACAAGGCCCCATTTCCAGCTTCCTCAACAAGCTAAGTACTAACCTGAAGAATTCTAGGGAAAACGTACATATGCAGAAAAAGTTAGACAACTTATTTTTTTAAGAGCCTAATCCACTGAAGTCCATTGAAAGACGCCCATTGATCTTAAAAAGGTTTAGTATTAGGCCTTAGGCATGCTACTCCCTGGCTCCAGTGTGGAGATGCCCACAATGTATTGCCCCAAGCTGAGTGCTCGGAGCCTCTGGGATCCACACAGCTATTTAAAGTCAGGGTCTGACCTGAAGAAGAGCTCTGTGTAGCTCGAAAGCTTGTCTCTCACCAACAGAGGGCCAATAAGAGAGATTACCCACTTTGTCTGCAGTATGATTTGGCAGCCAGTGCCGTTCAGAGATGGTCTGACTAGAAAAATTTCCCATGTGCTAGGGCAGATTCATTCTTTTAGATCCCACTAGTCAGGAAGAGGGCCAGTCTTGTAAAAGTCCATCTCTTGGGGTCAGGCTTGAGAAAATTGTATAGAAATAGTCAAGACTATGTGAGCTGCTGTAGAAACGTAAAGAATAGTAGCGCTATGTGTGTCTTGGAATTTGAGCACAAATCAAAATAAAACTGCTCTAAGATGAATACCCCGGTCATTTATCTGATACTTTCTTACATCCATTTACATTGCTGGACAATAGAGAGTAAAGAAAACAAATTCAGAAGCAGACAGGCAGGCAGACAGTCTCTCTCTCACACCACCCCTTATTACTCACTGTACAAGAGTTTGCCGGGGCTCAACCCTCTCCGGGGCAGCTGGGAGCCACACCGGCTCACTACACCCCGTTGAGCTTGGGGGGATTCGTCCGGCCATGGGGTCTCCCTCGGCAGCTCTTGCTGTAACCGGAAGAAACACGGTAAGCCCGGCCCTGGCTCAGGGCGGGGCAACAATGCTAAGTCAGGGCTTTGGCCCTCAGTCAGGGCTGAGCAACAAATAAGTACAAAGGACTAAGCCCAGGCCCTAGTTCAGGACGGGGTAACAAATGCTGAGTCAGGAGCTCAGGCCCTCAGTCAGGGCTGAGCAACAAATAGTGGGCTCCAAGCCTCCAAAGGCCTGGGAGAGGGGGAGACTGCCACCCGCGAGTTGGGTGGCAGGGGGGACGCAGGCCCTCCCACTCCACTGCGTCCCAGCCCAGGGCCCTAGCAGCAGCAGAAGACCCGCTGCTTAGTCAGTGGGGATCCTGGCCGCAACACACTGACATGGGCTCTGGCAGTGCTGCAGCCAGACTGGGGTCGGCTGCCCCCGGGCTACTTCCACACTCCCTCTCGGGGCCTACCTGGGTCCTGGTGTCAGCCTCTGGGGGATCCAGGACCATGGGTTTGTCAGGGCAGGGATTGATTGGCAGGCCCGGCAGCTCCTCCGGATAGCAGGCGCAGGGCAGGCCCGGCAGCTCCTGGCGGCCGCCTGGGGTCGTGGAGTTTTCCCAGCCACAAGCTAGGCTGGAGCCGTCTGGTCTCTCCGGTGGCTGGGCCTTTACTAAGCGCTGAGGGCGAGCCTTTATACTTCCAGGTCGCCGCCTGACCCTCTGAGGGGCAGGCTCTGACCTCCCTAGCTCCACCCACTCCGGCCTCCGGATGGGCTCTTCCCCCTCCAGGGCGGCAGGGAGCCACACCGCCTCACTACACTCACACTAAATAAATAGCCCAGAATTGTGACTGTTCGTACTATTCAGGAATATTTTGGGGACTCAACATTTCAAGTTCTTTTGATTAGGAAAAGTATAAGAGCATCAAAGGATGCAGTGCCTTCTTATATGAGACAGCAGGGGATAGAGAGCTCTTGTCTTAATAGACCCATCCTCTAAGCATTATAAACAAAGTTATACTTCTGCAGATCACCCATCTGAAGACACTCAGTACTATTGTACTTGGCTTTTCCATGCCAGCTCAAACCCAGGCAATTTACCAGGACTGACTGATGTGACCCAATACCACCTAATATTTATATAAAAGCTTCAGAGCTTCAAAGTGCTATGAACCCATCAATTACTCATCAGCATGTGAGACAGGCAAATGTTACTATCCCCACTCTACAAATGGGGAAACCAAGACCCTGTTGCCGGCACAGAGGGCCCGAGGGGGCAACAGCGGGGTTTGTTGCCCGGTGTGCTTCGCGCCAATGAACACACCAGGGTGGAGAAGCAGACAAAGTTTATTCAAGAGCTCTGAATAGGCACTAGGAGACCAGCATGTCTCAAATCAAGCGCACCAACATAAGCAGTTTTTCTCTTTTTATACTTTACTTTCTTCCCCCCGTTCTTCCCTACCCCCCCCTTCCTCCCTTTCCCCCTCCCTCCTCCTACAGCAGTTACATTTAAGCAGTTAAGTCATCTTGGCAGCTATAAGTCTAGCTCGTTAGTAACTCTTCTTTGAACCGTTATCTTGTCCTTTTCCCTTTGATCTGTTATCTTGCCTTTCAGCCAGAAGCATGCAGGCCTTATTACTATCGCTTCCCAGCTGCTGGCCTGTGAGGTTAGTAAACTTTAACATGCAGGGGCCTTGGTTCACTTTGGCCTAGTGTGGGGGGGCTTCATCGACTCTCGTGGTCTTCCAACCCCCCGAGTTACCTAGGGTGATGCCTAGTGACACCAACAACCCCATTTAGTATATATTTATATACGTCAGGCTTGTTAGAATGTATTTTTTGCCCAAGGACAGTTCTTAGATGTGACAATTTACAAGACCCTGAACTATAAATGCAGTATTGGGTATGGTCAGCTGGCTGGACAAACTCCCACATGAATGTCTTTCATGTGCTCAGTCACAAGTTTTGCTTCAAATATTTCCCCAAGTATGAAGCCAGATCTATATATTTCAAAGAGCTCTAAATAGAGCATCATGATGCCCTGCGTATGGAGAAAGCTTTATCGAAAGGCTGCTGGCCAAAGGAAGTTGCTTTAAAGCACAAAGACAGTCGGGATGGGGGCTGGACTACTCAACCCTCATGGTCTTCAAACCCATGCATCTGTCTTGCTAGTCTAGTCCAAGTCAGGGTTCGACCCTTATGGATTCATGCTGGGTGAGCTCCCACTGGTCAGATTCTAAATACACCCAATTCCCTCCACCCCACATTCAGACTCTCCACTGCCTCACCTATCAGTGCACCATTTCTGCCTTAGATGGGGGCAGACCCAAATACTCTTTCAGGATTTGGACCAAACTGTGGTATAAATTACAATGATCTGTTTTGCACTCACCAGCTGGGATTTTCCAAAGTGCTCAGAACTGCCATAAGTCAGTGCCCATTAAAGTCAATCGTAGTTTTACCATTGACTTTAGTGAGAGGAGATTTAGGTCAATGCTGAGATCTCTTTGAAGATCTCACCCTACATTTTCTTTAAAATATTTGTTCAATCCCGTGTTATACAGTTGTGCCAACTGGGAAGGCAGAGAGAAGGTTGAGAGGCAAAATTTAAAAAGTCTCCTTCAAATGTCAAACTCGGAAGACACTCAGGGTATGTCTACACTACGAAATTAGGTCGAATTTATAGAAGCCGGTTTTATAGAAATCGGTTGTATACAGCCGATTGTGTGTGTCCCCACATAAAATGCTCTAAGTGCGTTAAGTCGGCGGACCGCGTCCACAGTACCGAGGCTAGCGTCGACTTCCGGAGCGTTGCACTGTGGGTAGCTATCTCACAGTTCCCACAGTCTCCGCCGCCCATTGGAATTCTGGGTTGAGATCCCAATGCCTGATGATGCAAAAACAGTGTCGCGGTCGGTTCTGGGTACATGTTGTCAGGCACCTCCCCCTCCGTCAGAGCAACGGCAGACAATCGATTCGCGCCTTTTTACCTGGGTTACCTGTGCAGACAACATACCACGCCAAGCATGGAGCCCGCTCAGCTCAGCTCACTGTCACCATATGTCCTCTGGGTGCCGGCAGACGTGGTACTGCATTGCTACACAGCAGCAGCTAATTGCCTTTTGGCAGTAGACGGTGCAGTATGACTGGTAGCCTTCATCGGCGATCTGGGTGCTGGCAGACGTGGGGCTGCATTGCACACAGCAGCAGCCCCTTGCCTTTTGGTAGAAGATGGTATATTACGACTGGTATCCATCGTCATCGTACTGCAGTGGCTGTCAATCATGGGCACCTGGGCAGACATGCTCAGTCCTATCGAACTGTCTTGACGATGATGGCTATCAGTCGTAGTATGCTATTTTCTGCCAAGCGCCCAGTATTTTCTGCAAAGCACCCAGAAGATGCCGAGGGCTATCAGTCATGCTGCACCGTCGTCTGCCAGCTTAAGATGTAAAAAATAGATTTGTTCTGTATTCATTTGCTTCCCCCTCCCTCCGTGAAATCAACGGCCTGCTAAACCCAGGGTTTTGAGTTCAATCTTTGGGGGGGGGGGCCATTCTGTGTGACAGTTGTTTGTGTTTCTCCCTGATGCACAGCCACCTTTGTTGATTTTAATTCCCTGTACCTGTAAGCCATGTCGTCACTCGCTCCTCCCTCCCTCCCTCCCTCCCTCCGTCAGATACTAGTTTCGCGCCTTTTTTCAGACCAGACGCCATAGCACTGGGATCATGGAGCCCGCTCAGATCACCGCGGCAATTATGAGCACTATGAACACCACGCACATTGTCCTGGAGTATATGCAGAGCCAGGACATGCCAAAGCAAAACCAGGACCAGCCGAGGAGGCGATTCCAGCGCGGCGACGAGAGTGATGAGGAAATTGACATGGACATAGACCTCTCACAAGGCACAGGCCCCAGCAATGTGCAAATCATGGTGTTACTGGGGCAGGTTCATGCCGTGGAACGCCGATTCTGGGCCCGGGAAACAAGCACAGACTGGTGGGTCCGCATCGTGCTGCAGGTGTGGGACGATTCCCAGTGGCTGCGAAACTTTCGCATGTGTAAGGGCACTTTCATGGAACTTTGTGACTTGCTTTCCCCTGCCCTGAAGCGCCAGAATACCAGGATGAGAGCAGACCTCACAGTTGAGAAGCGAGTGGCGATAGCCCTGTGGAAGCTTACAACACCAGACAGCTACCGGTCAGTCGGGAATCAATTTGGAGTGGGCAAATCTACTGTGGGGGCTGCTGTGATCCAAGTTGCCAGGGCAATCAAAGACCTGGTGATATCAAGGGTAGTGACTCTGGGAAACGTGCAGGCCATAGTGGATGGCTTTACTGCAATAGGATTCCCAAACTGTGGTGGGGCGATAGACGGAACCCATATCCCTATCTTGGCACCGGAGCACCAAGCCACCGAGTACATAAACCGCAAGGGGTACTTTTCAATGCTGCTGCAAGCCCTCGTGGATCACAAGGGACGTTTCACCAACATCAACGTGGGATGGCCGGGAAAGGTACATGATGCTCGCATCTTCAGGCACTCTGGTCTCTTTCGAAAGCTGGAGGAAGGGACTTTCTTCCTGGACCAGAAAATAACCGTTGGGGATGTTGAAATGCCTATCGTGATCCTTGGGGACCCAGCCTACCCCTTAATGCCATGGCTCATGAAGCCGTACACAGGCAGCCTGGACAGGAGTCAGGACCTGTTCAACTACAGGCTGAGCAAGTGCCAAATGGTGGTGGAATGTGCATTTGGACGTTTAAAAGCGCGCTGGCGCAGCTTACTGACTCACTCAGACCTCAGCGAAAAGAATATCCCCATTGTTATTGCTGCTTGCTGTGCGCTCCACAATATCTGTGAGAGTAAGGGGGAGACATTTATGGCGGGGTGGGAGGTTGAGGCAGCGCAGCCAGACACCAGGGCAGTTAGAAGAGCACAGCAGGGCGCGGTGCACATCAGAGAAGCTTTGAAAACCAGTTTTGTGACTGGCCAGGCTACGGTGTGAAACTGTTTGTTTCTCCTTGATGAACCCTCCGCCCCCCCCCCACCCGGTTCACTCTACTTCCCTGTAAACCAACCACCCCACCCTCCCCTCCCCCCTTCGAGCACCACTTGCAGAGGCAATAAAGTCATTGTTACTTCACATTCATGCATTCTTTATTAATTCATCACACAACTAGGGGGATAATTGCCAAGGTAGCCCGGGATGGGTGGGGGAGGAGGGAAGGAAAAGGACACACTGCAGTTTAAAACTTTAACTCTTATTGAAGGCCAGCCTTCTGATGCTCGGGCAATCATCTGGGGTGGAGTGACTGGGTGGCCGGAGGCCCCCCCATCGTGTTCTTGGGCATCTGGGTGAGGAGGCTATGGAACTTGGGGAGGAGGGCTGTTGGTTACACGGGGCTGTAGCAGCGGTCTCTGCTCCTGCTGCCTTTCCTGCAGCTCAACCATACGCTGGAGCATATCAGTTTGATGCTCCAGCAGCCGGAGCATCGACTCTTGCCTTCTGTCTGCAAGCTGACGCCACCTATCATCTTCAGCCCGCCACTTGCTCTATTCATCCCATGATTCAGCCCGCCACCTCTCCTCTCGTTCATACTGTGCTTTTCTGTAGTCTGACATTGACTGCCTCCACGCATTCTGCTGTGCTCTTTCAGCGTGGGAGGACATCTGGAGCTCCGTGAACATATCATCCCGAGTCTGCCATTTTCTCCTTCTAATCTTCACTAGCCTCTGTGAAGGAGAAACATTTGCAGCTGGTGGAGGAGAAGGGAGAGGTGGTTAAAAAAGACACATTTTAGAGAACAATGGGTACACTCTTTCACGTTAAATTTTGCTGTTCACATTACACAGCACATGTGCTTTCGTTACAAGGTCGCATTTTTCCTCTTATATTGAGGGCCTGCCGGTTTGGTGTGAGAGATCACTCACGCAGTGCCAGGCAACAGATTTCGGCTTGCAGGCAGCCATGGTAAGCCACAGTCTTTTGGCTTTTTTAACCTTCTTAACATGTGGGAATGGTTTCAAACAGTAGCGCCCTCATTTCCCATACCAAGCACCCGTTGGGTTGGCCATTTAAAATGGGTCTGCAATGTAAAAGGAGGGGCTGCGGTTTCCGGGTTAACATGCAGCACAAACCCAACTAACCCCCCTCGCCCCCCACACCCAATTATCGGGGATGATCACTTCACCCCTCCCCCCCACCGCATGGCTAACAGCGGGGAACATTTCTGTTCAGCAGAGCAGGAACGGGCACCTCTGAATGTCCCCTTAATAAAATCGCCCCATTTCAACCAGGTGACCGTGAATGATATCACTCTCCTGAGGATAACAAAGAGAGATAAGGAATGGATGTTGTCTGCATGCCAGCAAACACCGGGACCATACGCTGCCATGCTTTGTTATGCAATGATTCCAGACTACGTGCTACTGGCCTGGCGTGGTAAAGTGTCCTACCATGGCGGACGGGATAAGGCAGCCCTCCCCAGAAACCTTTTGCAAAGGCTTTGGGAGTACATGAAGGAGAGCTTTCTGGAGATGTCCCTGGAGGATTTCCGCTCCATCCCCATACACGTTAACAGACTTTTCCAGTAGCTGTACTGGCCGCGATTGCCAGGGCAAATTAATCATTAATCATTAAACACGCTTGCTTTTAAACCATGTGTAATATTTACAAAGGTACACTCACCAGAGGTCCCCTGTGTGCCCTCAGGGTCTGGGAGCACGCCTTGGGTGAGTTCGGGGGTTACTGGTTCCAGGTCCAGGGTGATAAACATATCCTGGCTGTTGGGGAAACCGGTTTCTCCGCTTCCTTGCTGCTGTGAGCTATCTACATTATCTTCATCCTCATCTTCCTCGTACCCCGAACCCGCTTCCCTGTGTGTTTCTCCAGTGAAGGAGTCATAGCACACGGTTGGGGTAGTGGTGGCTGCACCCCCTAGCATGGCATGCAGCTACGCGTAGAAGCGGCATGTTTGCGGCTCTGCCCCGGATCTTCCGTTTGCCTCTCTGGCTTTGTGGTAGGCTTGCCTTAGCTCCTTAATTTTCACGCAGCACTGCTGTGCGTCCCTGTTATGGCCTTTGTTTTTTATGGCCTTGGAGACCTTTTCTAATATTTTGCCATTTCATTTACTGCTACGGAGTTCAGCTAGCACTGATTCATCTCCCCATATGGCGAGCAGATCCCGTACCTCCCGTTCGGTCCATGATGGAGCTCTTTTGCAATCCTGGGACTCCATCACGGTTACCTGTGCTGATGAGCTCTGTGTGGTCACCTGTGCTCTCCACGCTGAGCAAACAGGAAATGAAATTCAAACGTTCGCAGGGCTTTTCCTGTCTACCTGGTCAGTGCATCTGAGTTGAGAGTGCTGTCCAGAGCGTTCACAATGAAGCACTGTGGGATAGCTCCCGGAGGCCAATAACGTCAAATTCCGTCCACA
Source organism: Terrapene triunguis (assembly GCF_002925995.2). Classification (NCBI taxonomy): domain Eukaryota; kingdom Metazoa; phylum Chordata; order Testudines; family Emydidae; genus Terrapene; species Terrapene triunguis. Next base: position 7,084,073 of record NW_020664381.1, read on the forward strand.
CTACCCCAATTCCGACCCGCTAAGGCCGATTTTATCGCTAATCCCCTCGTCGGAGGTGGAGTAAAGAAACTGGTTTAAAGGGCCCTTTAAGTCGAAAGAAAGGGCTTCGTCGTGTGAACGTGTCCAGGCTTAATTCGATTTAGCGCTGCTAAAGTCGACCTAAACTCGTAGTGTAGACCAGGCCTCAGTGACTTGTCATGAGTGAGTCTCAGAGCCTGGGTCAACTGATTCAGGATCATGCTACAGGACTAAAAATAGCAGCATATATATGTTCCTAGTTGGGCTGGAGCCTAGACTCTGAAACCCAGCCGGGGAAAGGTGTCTCTCCATCATATTCTATTTCCTGTCACCCCTTTAATTTTCTTCACTCTTATTGTCATCTCTTCTTTTCCCACTTTTCATTCACATCATCTTTTCCGCCATCATTTTCATTTCGCTCTCGCTCTTTGTCTTTTCAACTATTTCCACCAAGTTTTACCACCTTAGAAGCACTAAAACACTAAATATTTTCATGCCACACAGCATCTGGTTTCATTTATGGCCAAACAATTAGTCGCCAAATGTTTTGTCTACAGATTTTGTGGGATACTTGATTTCATTTCTACAGCACATTAACAATGATGGATGAATGGGGAATGTTCCTACTATAAATTCTTCATCTAAGAAAAAAAAGTATCTAGATCACTTTCTTTAACAAAAATAATTGGATCTGTTGCTATAATTCAAATCCCCTGGAAAGTGCACTGTATGCTTGCTACAGTCCTGATCCAGAGCTTGTTGAAATCAGTTAGGGTCTTTCCACTGCCTTCAGTGGGCTTTGGATCAAGCCACAATTTGTTATAAGATAATATTTTGTTTTCTCATCCATGATCGGTCATGTGAGCAGTTTTGTGGTTATTTAAGTTAATCTGTAGGAGGAAGATATTGGCCACCACAATTCATGCTTTAGCTGGGTGTATATCCTCAAAAGCTGTTGCATGATAACAAAAAGAACTTTATCCTCCAAATATACCTTCTTTAATGTCCACTGTTTTTTAAAGGAGTTCAGTTCTGTCAAATGTTTCCATAGCAATAAACTTTCACTTAATAACACATTCTCCATGCTGGAGGGAGTTTTTTAGATCTACAATAGGCAAATGGAAAGATAGTTGGACCATCTAAATCCAAACTGCTGCTTAGCTTTTTCTTGATGTATCTGAAAGACATCTCATGGACTCCATTATACTATCACCTGCACCCCAAATATTTCTACATTTAACAGCTTACCAGTGAGATTTAAATTTAAATCAGCTTCTCTTCCAGGTGAAAGACTGATCCCAACCTATAATACTAAGCTGCCAAGAATGCACCCAGTTATACAGCTGGTTCACTTCCATCCAGCATTTACAGTTTTGTAACAGGAAGCTGCTGCATTGTGTGCTGTATTTTTTCCTGTATTTTATGTGGCATTATTAAAGAATGTAAGGGGAAAAAAGAAAGACGTGAGCTGCTAAGTCTGTATCAATCACTTTGTTAACATCCATGTACTGGGAGAATAGAATTGGTTGACACATTTTTGAAGCATTTTAGTTAACAACACAGACCAAAATAAAAACTGATGTGCCCTTAAATCTTCAAGGCCAGATCCTTATTTGTTGTAAACCGATGTAGCGCCACTGAAGTCAAATGAAGCTATGCCATGACATTTTCTACGAGCTCAGGGCCTGACCCCCAGTTCTACAGTCCACTCCTGCCCCCCTTCATTAAAGCAAGTGGCAAACCCCACAGGCTGGGATTTTCAAGGGACTTGTCATGTACTTCTGTACCAGATATGGGCTGGCTAGAGACCTTTCTTATATATACCAGCTGTGTTCATCAGAAGATCCTTTAAAGCTCTGCCAGGTATGGCTGAAGTTAGCTTAAATAGGGTATTTATACACATTGCCACCTACTGGCAGAACAGTATAAAACAATTTAGCATTCTATTACATCTCCCCCTTTAAATTTACATTCCTATCATTTAGATCAGGGGTCAGCAACCTCAGCGTGCAGCTCATCAGGGTAATCCGCTGGTGGCCCACGAGACATTTTGTTTACATTGGCCAGGAAAGGGAGCTGCAGGCAGCCGTGCTTGCGGACACTCAATGTAAACAAACTGTCTCGCGGCCCACCAGTGGATTACCCTGACGGGCTGCAGATTGCCCACCACTGCTGTAAGTTGGTTCCGTGTGAACTGGCCCAGGTAGTTAATACCGCCAGGGCTAGTCAGAACTGTATCAGGTGACTTCAGCTCTGGGAGGGGCTGACAGGGATAACAAATTCCTTCTGAGATGACTTTGAGGTCAGCTCCTGAATCAATTTTAAATTAAATAGTCTTGCAATGAATATTCAATGTCATTCTCTAGGCAGGCTCTATGTCATCAGAAGTGATAGATCCCAGAAACAATGGCTGTTGATTTTCTGTAATATACGTCAACTCCCTGATGGCTTTGGTGTGGTAAACAGCTGCAAAGAGTCCACACTTCAAGCATTTATTACACTGTTCTCTGGCTAGACATGCATTATCTCTTGGGAAAAGTTGTGAAAAGAGTGACTTAAGCCTGGTCTACACTACGGGATTAATTCGGATTTAGCAGCGTTAATTCGAATTAACCCTTCACCCGTCCACACTACAGAGCCATTTAGTTCGAATTAAAGGGTGCTTTAAATCGATTTCTGTACTCCACCTCGACGAGCGGAGTAGCACCAAAATCGATTTTGTTAATTCGAATTAGGGTTAGTGTGGCCGCACACCACCGAATTAATGTGGTTAAAATAAATGGGGTAGTGTGGCCGCACACCACCGAATTAATGTGGTTAAAAACCGAATTAATGTGCTTAGTGTGGCCGCGCACAATCGAATTTATACAACCTGTTTCCCAAATTCGAATTATCTAAATTCGGATTAATCCCGTAGTGTAGACATACCCTAAGGCTGGAATTTGTCCCTCAGCCTGAGAGTTCATTCTCCTTGCCTCAGGGGTTTCATGATAGTGATTTTTAAACACTCAAGTCTCTGTTTACAATTTCCAAGATAAACTTGAAAAACCTGAAACTGTCACGTTCCTTTAGGTTTTGTTGTTTCACCAGTTCAGACTGTTTTGCTTTTTAAATAGCTGTGTGTAGGTTTACGTCTCTTTTTAATGGAAGCTGCTGTGAAAGCTAATCATCTGTTAACCCAATAACCAGCCTGTCTCCAATGTTTTCATATTTTGCATTCCCAAAAATCAGAGAGTTTTCAGCCAATGCAGAGCTTTTACAAAAGATTCAACATTTCCCCCGGTCCTTGAATTCTCTTGAATTCTCTGGTGAAAACATGCTCTTGCATAAGCCACATTTCTCTGAGGTGGACATCTCTGGAGATGGACATAGGAGACAGAAGTGTTGAGAATCTCTGGGTTAGGCTAAAAGGGGTAAAAACAAGGGTGATGTCATACTAGGAGTCTACTACAGGCCACCTAACCAGGTGGAAGAGGTGGATGAGGCTTTTTTTAAACAACTAACAAAATCATCCAAAGCCCAAGATTTGGTGGTGATGAGAGACTTCAACTATCCAGATATATGTTGGGAAAATAACACAGCGGGGCACAGACTATCCAATAAGTTCTTGGACTGCATTGCAGACAACTTTTTATTTCAGAAGGTTGAAAAAGCTACTGGGGGGAAGCTGTTCTAGATTTGATTTTAACAAATAGTGAGGAACTCGTTGAGAATTTGAAAGTGGAAGGAAAGTGGAAGTGGGTGAAAGTGATCATGAAATCATAGAGTTCACAATTCTAAGGAAAGGTTGAAGGGAATACAGCAAAATAGAGACAATGGATTTCAGGAAGGTGGATTTTGGTAAGCTCAGAGAGGTGATAGGTAAGGTCCCATGGGAATCAAGACTGAGGGGAAAAACAACTGAGGAGAATTGGCAGTTTTTCAAAGGGACACTATTAAGGTCCCAAAAGCAAGCTATTCCACTGGGTAGGAAAGATAGAAAATGTGGCAAAAGACCACCTGGCTTAACCACGAGATCTTGCATGATCTAAAAAGTAAAAAGGAGTCATATAAAAAATGGAAACTAGGACAAATTAAAAAGGATGAATATAGGCAAACAACACAGGAATGCATGGGCAAGATTAGAAACGCAAAGGCACAAAATGAGTTCAAACTAGCTACAGGGATAAAGGGAAACAAGAAGACTTATTATCAATACATTAGAAGCAAGAGGAAGACCAAGGACAGGGTAGGCCCACTGCTCAGTGAGGAGGGAGAAACAGTAACAGGAAACTTGGAAATGGCAGAGATGCTTAATGACTACTTTGTTTCGGTCTTCACTGAGAAGTCTGAAGGAATGCCTAACATAGTGAATGCTAATGGGAAGGGGGTAGGTTTAGAAGATAAAATAAAAAAAGAACAAGTTAAAAATCACTTAGAAAAGTTAGATGCCTGCAAGTCACCAGGGCCTGATGAAATGCATCCTAGAATACTCAAGGAGCTAATAGAGGAGGTATCTGAGCCTCTAGCTATTATCTTTGGAAAATCATGGGAGACAGGAGAGATTCCAGAAGACTGGAAAGGGCAAATATAGTGCCCATCTATGAAAAGGGAAATAAAAACAACCCAGGAAACTACAGACCAATTAGTTTAACTTCTGTGCCAGGGAAGATAATGGAGCAAGTAATTAAGGAAATCATCTGCAAACACTCGGAAGGTGGTAAGGTGATAGGGAATAGCCAGCATGGATTTGTAAAGAACAAACCATGTCAAACCAATCTGATAGCTTTCTTTGAAATGATAACGAGTCTTGTGGATCAGGGAGAAGCGGTGGATGTGGTATACCTAGACTTTAGTAAGGCATTTGATATGGTCTCGCATGATATTCTTATCAATAAACTAGGCAAATACAACTTAGATGGGGCTACTATAAGGTGGGTGCATAATTGGCTGGATAACCATACTCAGAGATTAGTTATTAATGGTTCCCAATCCTGCTGGAAAGGTATAACAAGTGGGGTTCTGCAGGGGTCTGTTTTGGGACCAGCTCTGTTCAATATCTTCATCAACGACTTAGATATTGGCATACAAAGTACGCTTATTAAGTTTGCAGATGATACAAAACTGGGAGGGATTGCAACTGCTTGGAGGATAGGGTCGTAATTCAAAATGATCTGGACAAATTGGAGAAATGGTCTGAGGTAAACAGGATGAAGTTTAATAAAGACAAATGCAAAGTGCTCCACTTAGGAAGGAACAATTAGTTTCACACATACAGAATGGGAAGAGACTGTCTAGGAAGGAGTACAGCAGAAAGGGATCTAGGTCTAGGGGTTATAGTGGACCACAAACTAAATATGAGTCAACAGTGTGATGCTGTTGCAAAAAAAGCAAACATGATTCTGGGATGCATTAATAGGTGTGTTGTGAGCAAGACACAAGAAGTCATTCTTCCACTCTACTCTGTGCTGGTTAGGCCTCAACTGGAGTATTGTGTCCAGTTCTGGGCACCGCATTTCAAGAAAGATGTGGAGAAATTGGAGAGGGTCCAGAGAAGACCAAATGGCTAGGTAGCAGTTCTGCAGAAAAGGACCTAGGGGTCACAGTGGACAAGAAGCTGGATATGAATCAACAGTGTGCTCTTGTTGCCAAGAAGGCTAATGGCATTTTGGGCTGTATAAGTAGGGGCATTGCCAGCAGATCGAGGAACATGATCGTTCTCCTTTATTCGACATTGGTGAGGCCTCATCTGGAGTACTGTGTCCAGTTTTGGGCCCCACACTACAAAAAGGATGTGGAAATATTGGAAAGAGTCCAGCGGAGGGCAACAAAAATGATTAGGGGTCTGGAGCACATGACTTATGAGGAGAGGCTGAGGGAACTGGGATTGTTTAGTCTCCAGAAGAGAAGAATGAGGGGGGATTTGATAGCTGCTTTCAACTACCTGAGGGGGGGTTCCAAAGAGGATGGAGCTCAGCTGTTCTCAGTGGTGGCAGATGACAGAACAAGGAGCAATGGTCTCAAGTTGCAATGGGGGAGGTCTAGGTTGGATATTAGGAAACACTATTTCACTAGGAGGGTGGTGAAGCACTGGAATGCTTTACCTAGGGAGGTGGTGGAATCTCCTTCCTTGGAGGTTTTTAAGGCCCGGCTTGACAAAGCCCTGGCTGGGATCATTTAGTTGGGAATTGGTCCTGCTTTGAGCAGGGGGTTGGACTAGATGACCTCCTGAGGTCCCTTCCAACCCTGATATTCTATGATTCTATGAATCTATGATTCTAAGAGCAACAAGAATGATTAAAGGTCTAGAAAGCATGACCTATGAAGGAAGGCTGAAAGAATTGGGTTTGTTTAGTTTGGAAAAGGGAAGACTGAGAGGGGACATGATAGCAGTTTTCAGGTATCTAAAAGGGTGTCATAAGGAGGAGGGAGAAAACTTGTTCATCTTAGCCTCTAAGGATAGAACAAGAAGCAATGGGCTTAAACTGCAGCAAGGGAGGTTTAGGTTCGACATTAGGAAAAAGTTCCTAACTGTCAGGGTGGTTAAACACTGGAGATATTTAAGAGTAGGTTAGATAAATGTCTATCAGGGATGGTCTAGACAGTATTTGGTCCTGCCATGAGGGCAGGGGACTGGACTCGATGACCTCTTGAGGTCCCTTCCAGTCCTAGAATCTATGAATCAAAGGATGCATCAAACATAGTCAAAATAATTTCATAGTCATCTTTGTGACTATCTTCAGTAAAGTAAAAAAATTTAAAGATATGCTATGCTTGCTGCCCCATAGCATAAATTTAAGAAGATATCTGTGTATCTTTGTGGAGCTTGGTAGCAAGGCAAAATCTTGCAAAATATTGTTTCCAGTCTCTCAATTCTGAAAGTATGTGAAAGCTAAAGTTCTCTCACGCATTGAAGAGTGGCATGTTGATGAGCTCCTACAACCTGTGTTGCTTTGTTCCTTCTGTTTCTGTTCTTAGTTTACTTCTGACACCATGTCACATACTTCTGTACCAGATATGGACTGGCGACAGAATTTGCTTATACACACCAGATGTGTTTATCATATGTTTCTTTAATGCTCTGCCAGGTATGGCTGAGCTTAGCTTAAATAAGGTGTTTTGCTCACAGCACCAGCTACTGGCTGAACAATTTTATACAGTTTAGCATTCCATTACAGGACCTAAGGCAATTAGGTGCCCAACTCACATTGAAAATCAGTGGTATCTGCAGTGCCTAACTTCCAGTGGCCATATTGAAAAATGCCGCCTGCATGTCATTAGTGGGAGCAGAAGCTGGCCCTTTGTACTGTATGTATTTTAATAACCATAGAACCTCCCAGCAGCTTCTCAAAGAAATTCTATACACTTTTCTACTGGTATTTTTGGTGCCTCTGGACGATACCTGTGTGCAGCCTGCCTGCCTTCCTTACTACAATGGGCTTTTAAGCTAATTATGTAAAAAAATCAGTTTAAAAAGCAACAAAAGAGCTTGAAAAAGATAAGTGGTTAAAATATAGCGTCAGCCAGAGCATAATGCATGCACGCTCGAACACTTTTATTACCACAGGGCCTGCTTTGCTACAAGCTTGGGTGAGAGGGGAAGAAACATGCATAGCAGTCACCAACATCTGGAATTATACCTTCAGCAGCTGAGCCCCTTTCCTCATCGTCACCTGCCCTTGAGCAGCTGAACTGGTTACACATAGAGGCATCGTACAGTTCTTGGGCTGAAGGCAGTGCAAAATGCCTACCGAGCCCCTGAAGGCAGACAGAACGGTGGTGCTATTTTACAAACAAGAACTCACTGTTTAGAACAGCCATTAATTATACACAGTAGATAGGCCTACTGGGACTTACTTTTCTCAAGCATTACATTTCCATACAAGTTAATACTGGAAAGTAAGTCACAGTGATTGGCTATAGCTGCAGAGATCAGGACAGGTTGTCATGCCTGTGAAATATCCTAGCTGGGGATGTTCATTTCAGATAAAAACCCTGGAGGAATATTTCACGTTCTGTTGGCAGATAATTTTGCAATCAAAATGCTAAAGTAGTGCCATTGCTATTGAAGGAAATACAGCATAATGAAACCAGTTTGAGATAGATCAGCTGAGCTCCTGGGCTATGTATTGCATGATCTAGGCTGTCCAACTCATCGTGATATGTGATACAAAAAGATACGTCAAGTAGGCATCTCTCAATCTCTGCTGAGACTGCCCTTATTATCTTCATGCTGAGATAGGCTGCTGGGATTGACTGTTTGCTGCCAGGTTGGTTTCCTGAATACTGCAGCCATCTCCTAGGCTGAACACTCAGCCCTGACAACCTGACGTGTAATGTACATCCTCTTCTTCCTCCAATATGGTGCAAACTCACCCTGATTCATGAAAGAGCATAATCCACCTTCCCTTTGCTGGGGAATATCTGGGTATGACCTACTGCTCTCTTTTCTTCACTAACTTTATGCAAAATGTAAAATGCTAGAAAAGACAGATATGCCATAAAACCTCTTTTGAAAACCTTTTTTTTTTTTTTAAACAAAACTTGTGCTTTGGGGCTAATAGGTTTCCAAACAGAAGCCAAAGGTGCTGGCAATTTCACCCAGCAGCAGCACTCCCAGCAAAAAACAATACAAATGCTGCCATGTTGTTTGCATTGTAGATGGACTCAGAAGCAAATGCAGCTGTGATGACTTGGCACACTGCTGTTAACTCTTTTACCACCCAGCTCATGGGCATTGGAGCTGCTACTTTACTAACTTGGTTAAAGGCACACTAAGTCTAAGAAGGAGTTAACAGTACACCTGTGTACATGCTCATAATGTGTATTTTTTCCTGAATACATTATTAATCGGTTATCTCACTTTGAGCCCATAATGAAGTCATTATAATGTCACCAATGTGTTTTGCCAGAAAGCTGGCAGCTCTTAATCTGCTTCCTCTACAACATCTCACAAAGGAAGGGAGAAACCAAAACACTGATTTCAACTAACAATACATGTATTTGCAGTGGTGGGTCCCAGCACATGCGGAGAAGAAAATTCTTTTGTTTATTTCCCTCTCCTTGTTATGGATTTTATTTAGCAAGCAGGGCATAAAAGATCCCTTACTGCAATTCCAGCAGCAAAAGCCAAGCCAGCTTTTACATTCTTTTCATTTTATCTGTACCTTCCTGTGACCTTTCTTTCAGTTCAAGCACCCAAAGACTGGCAGATGAAGTGAAAGAGGTCAGAAGTCATCTCTGAAAAAGCAGTTACTAGAGATGAGTTGACTAGCACACACTCTGTAGGAACTCCCTGCTGCAACCAGCAGCTTGTTGGAGTGCCATATAAATATATAGGTAATGGGGTTCTGTGGGAAGCATGTTAGAAAACAATGGTTTTCATGCCTTTGAAAGTTTTTGCCTTCCTCTGCCGTATGTGGGTCACTTGCCAGGCTTATCTGGCTATGTCTCACTTAATTATTTCCCTGCCATTGCAGGGGCCTTGAGAACTGGTGCCCCTCAGCCCTGCCTCTTCGCTCCCTGTGGCACATGATAGTCTAATCTCCTGTGGGCTGTAACTCTTTGGTCTAATATTGGTGGTTGGGTTTAGTGTGCGGGTGCTGGGTATACAAGAGGTCAGACTAGATGATCTGGCGGTCCCTTCTGGCCTTACACTCTAAAAGAGGGCTCTTCTGTGGGAGTTATAAGTACATAACTGATGTATGTGAGGACATATATAAATGGTGGATAAAATAATCATGGTCCAATTTCAGTTCACTCATGGATACACACACACACACACACACACCTCCCCTCCACCTGGAGGCCAAACATACTACTAAATTCACAATTAAACAAACCCAATTTATTAACCCTTCATTTAAAACTAGCATGAGCAATATGACAGGACAAATGGAAGCCACGTAAAAACCAGTTAAGTGCATAAACCTGGAAGCTGAATTTTAAGTCCAGCCAAATACTATGGCAATTCTGCTGATCCTGAGTCCATTGACATCAATCGAAAGACTCCTATTGCATACATTCCAACTTTTCAAGTGGCTAAAGTGGGGTGCCCCTTTCCCATACCGGACTCCCCACCATGCATCTTCCAGCCAGCTCCCCCAGGTGGGCATCACTACAGATCCCTGTCCAGCACCCAGATGACAGCAGCGAAGCTCCGACTGGTCTGTTTCAGATACTGGTGCCAGAGTCAACTCCATTACAGCAGCAAATAGAAGCAGTGCTCAGTGACCACAGTGACTCTTTTGTGCACTTGTTGAGTTCCTTTTCTTTACTCCATATTAGCACGGCCCCATCTGGCTCCTTTGTGCTCATCTTGGTCTAGGAGCATAGGCGTGCCCACCCTAATGCCCTAAGCTCCGGCTGGGAAGGCTGCTCCTCCCCACTCCCCTCCTCAGCTGTTTGCCAGGCTCAAATCAACTGCTTCTTGCCTTCCTGCTCCGGCAGGGGCCGAGTGAGTCTCACACACACACAAAAAAAAGCCTCAGGGTTAGGTGTGGGCGGGAGTGCGGGGCTATCAGCAGCAGCACAGCCAGCCCCTGCTTGCCTAGGGCTGCCCCGCACCTCTTGGGCTGGTGGCCATGGCGTCCACATGTATGGCTGCTCCCTGCCAGCCAGGCTCCACTCCGGCCACAGCAGGCAGCAGGTGACCCAAGGGAGCCCAGCTAGGCTAGGGCTAGGTGCAGTGGGAGAAGCTCCAGATACCGATAGGAGCCATGCGGGGGTGGGGGAAGAGAAGCCCCAGACGGGGCTGGAGCCACATGGGGGGAGGGAGTGGGGGTGGAGGAGAAGCCCGGACCCCATCAGGAGCTGCATTGGGGCGGGAGGGGAGAAGCCCGGACCCGAGCAGGAGCTGCACTGGAGGGGGCGGGCGGAGGAGCCACACTGGGGCAGGGAGGAGAAGCCCTGCACCCTGGCAGAAGATGTGGCCCATCTCGGGAGCCCCAGCCACCCTAGTGGAGAAAGTTGCAGGGCTGAAGCCCTGACCCCACTCTGTGTGGAGCTGGCCTGAGCCCCTCTGTCTCCCATCCCACCTGTGGAGCTGGGGCTGCGTGCTTCTGCGGGGCAGTGTTTGGCTCCACGGGGAGGCTAGGACCCTCATCTCATGGTAAGGGGTCCAGGGCCAGGGGGGTTGGATAAGGGGTGGGGGCAGTCAGGGGACAGGGAGCAGGGTGGGTTGGATAGGGGGTGGGATCCCAGGGGGGTGGTTAGGGGCAGGGGGTCTCTGGAGGGGGCAATCAGGGAGCAGGGGGGGTTGGATGGGGCATGGGAGTCCCACGGTCTGTCAGGGGGCAGGGGGTGGATGGGGTCAGGGCAGTCAGGGGACAGGGAGCAAAGAAGGTCCTGGGGGGGCAATTGGGGGGGGTCTTTGGAGGCAGTGGTCAGGGGACAAGGAGCTGGGGGGGTTGGATGAGTCAGGAGTTCTGGGGGGGCTGTCAGGAGGCAGGGGTGGGAGAGGGGTTAGGGGAGGCAGGGAGCAGAGGGGGTTGTATGGGTCAGGAGTTCTGGGGGGGGGCTGTCAGGGGGTGGGGAGCGGTTGGATAGGCATGGCAGTCCTGGGGGTCTGTCGAGGGGCAGGGATGTGGATAAGGGTCAGGGCAGTCAGGGGACAAGTAGGGGGTAGGGTCCTATGGGGAGCAGTCAGGGGACAAGGAGCAGGGAGGCTTAGATAGGGGGAGGGGTTCTGGGGGGCAGTTAAGGGCAGGGGTCCCAGGAGGTGGTAGTCAGGGGACAAGGAGCAGGGGGGGGGTTGGGGATTCTGAGGGGGGCAGTCAGGGGGCGGGAAGTAGGAGGAAGTGGATGGGGGCAGGATGGGGGTGGGGCTAGGGCAGGGTGGGGCTTCCTGGGTGCACACCCTAATGAAATGGGCTGCGCACGCCTATGTCTAGGAGGTACTGTTTCTGGACATTCTGAGATCTCTTCCTCCCCATGCCTATGGCTTTTGCAGTGGGTTTCTCCTCAGAGTTATTTCTCAGAAGAGCATGTTAGTTCTTTATATATTGGAGGACTATGTTCTGCGCAGTCTGTGGTGTGAAGTTAGACTCCGAAGTTATCCTGACAGTTGACTGTCTCCCGGCCCTGCCACAAGCCAATCTCAGATAAGTTCTGCACTCACCTCTTCATAGCCACAGTGCTGGAGTAGGTTAGACAGGGCTGTTATGAAATCATTTGCTGACTCCCCCTTCTCTTGCTTACGGGAGTGAAATCATGCCCCCTGAACGAGTTCACTCGCTGCTAGAGCACTTGCTTGTGGCCAGGCATTGTGTAACAGCTTTGTCCCCATCTGGTGCCCCCTACTGGTCACTCCAGTGGTCCCTAGTCCTGTGACTCAGCCCTCAGGCCAGGCCATGATTTAGTCCACCCTTTTGGGGTAACGAAGTCCAGCAGGAAACAGTCTAATGTTCTCACAAAAGGGTCCCTGGCCCCACCTCTGGGCCCTGTGGTCCTCACACCCTTCCACAGTCTTTATCCCCTTCTCAGGGATCAGGACTCTGAGCAGTGCAGCAACTTGAGTGGCACCACGACCAGGTTGCAACACCATTCATCAAAGTTTTCCCAGACACCCCCCTGTCATGATGGAGGAGTGGCCAGGCCAAACATGAACAGGGCCTGGTAATGGGTTAATCCAGCTCTGGCCTGCTTCACTCCTAATGGCTGCTTTGTCTCCCTCATGGCCTCTTGCCAGACTTCATTCAGGAGAGGATCCCAGGGCCAACTCTCTCCCGGAGCTTTCTCCTCACAAACTCCTAAGTGTCAGGAAACCTGGGGTTAGTCACTTCAATCTTCGGGAAGGTTAATGACCCAGCTGGCCTGCAGTAGAATTGCCTGATTAGCCAGCCTGCCCAATTGGCTGAAAGGAGCCAACAATTCTGCATTTAAGCTTAGCAGCAGCAGGTCACTAGCTCTAGCCTTGTACATATCCTTGTTCTTGCCCTGTTCCAGTCCTGCTCCCTCACCTAGCTTCCCACTCCGGCTCTGATCACTGTTACCAGCTTCTGACTCCAGCTCTGACCCTTGACTTCATTCCTGGTTCCTGACTCCAGCTTGGGCCCCTGACCCTGGCTTCCAGCTCTAACCATTAGACCAAGCTCCAGCTCTAGTCAATAGGTAACACCACCCACAGCCTAGTCCTGCCATCTAATCCTAGAGAATGACTTCAGAGTTTCTCCCTGCAGCCCCTTGCTTCTGTCAACTTCCTGCCTTTATAATCACTACCCAGCTCCTCCTCAGCTGGGCTTCATCTCTAATTAAGTCTGGCTCACTCTCCAGATGCAGCCAGATAACATACTTGTCCCTCAGGACACATGCAGCCTTTCATGGTCTGTGTGGGGTTACACACCCCATCATGTGCCCACTCAGGGCCGGCTCCAGGCACCAGCCCTCCAAGCATGTGCTTGGGGCGGCACTTGGAGGGGGGCGGCACTCACCTGGGGAGAGCGGGGCCGCGG
>NW_020664381.1:7097920-7187416 GCF_002925995.2 Terrapene triunguis
GCCGGTCGGGGAGAGGGGGCCGCGGCTGGGCTCGGTGCCCTCCCCTGCTGCGCTCCCCGCCAGGGGGCGGCAGGAGGCTTTTTTGCCTGGGGCGGCAAAAAAGCCAGAGCCGGCCCTGTGCCCACTCAAAAATCACATTGTGGTGGCATGAAATGATATACTTGTCCATTTCTTCTTTAACTGTATTGAACTGTTTCATCTGGGTAGCTGTGAGGCTTCTGGAAAGGATAGCGTTCCCTGTTGTAGATCCCATTGTATAGAGCAGCAGTTCTCAAACTGTGGGTTGGGACCCCAAAGTGCATCATGACCCTGTTTTAATGGGGTCACCAGGGCTGGTTTAGACTTGCTGGGGTCTGGAGCTGAAGCCAAAGCCTGAGCCCCACCGCCCATTGCTGAAGCCAAAGCCCGAGAGCTTCAGCTTTGGCCATGGATGGTGGGGCTCAGGTTACAGGCCCCTCACCCAGGGCGGCGAGGCTGGGGCTTTGGCCCCCTGACCTGGGGTGGTGGGCCTGGGACAGGCTCAGGCTTCAATCCCCCTCCTGGGGTCATGTAGTAATTTTTATTGTCGGAAGGGGGTCGTGGTGCAATGAAGTTTGAGAACCCCTGCTACAGAGCAAGGCATTAACGTGTTTCTCCTTGAATTGGCAATCTAAACTGGAAGCCTGATGGAACCTCTGGAATCTGCTTACTTTGAATAGCCATCCCTCAGGGTGCTGGAAACCAAATTCTGATAGCGGTGTTATTTAGAAAAAGGCTGGGTCAGATGTAGCCATCTCTGCTGTTTTACTGTACTACAGATTTCCCCACCCTCCCTTTTTTTTTTTTCTTTGTTGCCTTCAGGTGGAGTAACATGGTATGGCCCTTAATGTGGTCCTAACCTTAGCTTCACTGTCCCTTACTTTCCTATCTTCACTCCCTGCTGCATCCTAGCCTCAACACAACAGTTTTTTCTTGGCCTTCTATTTTTAGGCCTCTTTTGCTGCTGGCAGTGTGCAGCTTTTAGGTTCTTCTAGCTGGGTTGGAGGGCTTGATGCTTGTCTGTTTTCCTTTTCTTTATTTTTTTATTTTGCAGTGGTGTTTCTGTGGCGTGTTGGGTCTTTATCTGACCCCATTCTAACACCATGTAGAGATTACAGATACCCAACATACATACCGTGGTCAGGGTAAATGCAAGACTGACTTTATTTCCTGTTTACACAGACATTTGCCTGCTTGGTATATGACCTTAGGGACATAGTGGCTCTAAACACTCCCAACTAACACCACACAATGTTCTACATTGGAACCCAGCTGCAATAGTGATTTAATGCATAGATGTTTTCTCAGTACAGCAGTTGTCAATATTTACCACAAGTCACCAACCACACTGCGTTATCGGAAATGCCAGTCATTCTCTGTTTGAAGCACAAGGAAATACAAGGACTTCTATGAGAAGCTGAACTTGCTAATTATGATTTGGTAAATTAAGCAGTGTATAGTTGCTCAGTGAAAATACCTAGAAACAAAGATCCAAGAAAATTAGTTCATAAATGGGAAAAAAGCAGTTTGAACACATGGGAATTGGCTGTGGTTTAGCTACTGAATTGTATACCTCCTTGCATAAGGGATTTGTTATTGTTGTTTGGTCTATTGTTGTTACTTGAGAGAGAATAACTATTTCCTCTTTTGTGAGCTACTGCAGAATAGCTAAGTGGTTAGGGCACTACCCCCAGGGATGTAGAAGAGCCAGGTTCAAGTCCCTGTTCTGATCCAAAGACTACCGAAGCCTGATGGCATGCTTCCCAACAGCCCCATTAAGCCTCCAAAACCCTCTCTTCTGGTTGAAACAGAACATTTCCCACCATAAACTTCAAGCCAATGCTCAGGGCAAAAGGCAGAGTAAGGACAGCAGCTTTGCTTTCCTCCCATGCAGGTCAGGCCCCTCTCCACACATGTTCCCTTAGCTTACAGTGGGAGTTGGAGGTGTGATCAGTAGCTTAGACACTGGCCGCCTCACTGCCCACTCAGGTTTGGCCCTGGCACCAAGTGTATTCATCCAGCAAGAGATACCACATGCAGGAAATGTCTAAAAAGAGGACATTATGCAGCAGACGGCTAGTCTAAACACAAGGTAGACTTCAAGATAGACCCAGGTGCTGTTGTAAGAGTGATTCCAGGATCACTTACAGGAGGATGAAAGCACCAACACTTCAAGAGCCCAAAAAGATATTGAAAGGCTCAGGACAGTTCCCTATTAAATGTGAAAGGAAAAATTTTGGCCACTCTAAAGCTAGGAGAGAAAACTACATCTTAAGAGGTCTACACTGTAGATGTCCTACACACTGATCTATCTGGCACTTCTCTGCCTGGGTCTGGGCATCAGTACCATGCCTCCCCTTTAGGGTGACCAGATGAGGGGAAGAAAATATCGGGACACATGGGGGGGGGTGCCCCCCGGCAGAGAAAAAAAAAAGCCGAGTCCTGCCCCGGCTGAGAAAAAAAAAAAAAAACAGTGCTGCCGGCGGATATCGGGACAAAATGCGTCCCGACCGAAGATCGGTCGGGACGCGGGACAGACACCGAAATATCGGGACGTCTGGTCACCCTACTCCCCTTGCACTCCCTAAATCTATCTCCTGTTCCCCAGTGCCCTGTTCTCCCTCGTACGCCCTATCTACCTTTCACAATGTATCTGCTGCTCCTGCCAGTCCTTGAATTCTGTCTAGCCCCTTGAACCACAGAGTGGCAGCCATTTGCCTGTGGGCAAGGCTTCTGCCTCACTGAAAATATGGCATGGGAGATTGCAGGTAACTTTATCAAGAGTAGTCTCACTTCTATATGCAGATGGACTGTAGGGAAATGACAGCCATCTTGCTGGCTTCAGCCCCATTGATAGGGGCCATTTTGAATAAGGAGAAGTTCATGAGTTGGCTCTTTTCATCATGTTTTCATGAGACAGGAAAAAGAACAACCAAAATTGCTGGAGTTGCAATAAAATCATGAGAGCTGGCAATATTGGGAGTAGGAAGATTGGAGAATGAAAGTTAAAACCTATTGGGAACCCTGCTTTATCATTATTACTGAGAAGTTTGGGAGGATGCCTGTGATCTCTATCTAAACTCCAAAGATTTAGAGCTTCCATGGGGCAGGGCTGAAGACATTCCTTCTATAGGGTCATAATGATGGCACATAAAGTGCCTTGTTAGGGATGAGGGAAGGAAGGGATTAGAAGACAGAAAAATGAGGCCTTTCTTGAAGATTTGAGGTTAAAGGCCTGATCCTCTTTCAGCACCAATGTGTTACTGATATTTGTTTGGTTTGTAGCTGGTGTTGGTCCTACAGTTGGCTTTTCCCCTCTGTCTCACTGGAGTCTTTCTCGCTACCCTTTTCTGCTCCTTTTTCATCTTTATGGTGACTGATTTTTAAGTAATACAAGGAAGAGGATTTGAAATATTTTAGCACACACACTCAGACACGAAACTACGAGACTCAGATAATGAGCAATGACTGTTATACCCAGACCTTCTGGCCCTCAAGGTTGCTATAACTAGAGCTGGTCAGAAAATTTTTGAACAAAATTTTTCCATGGAAAATTGCCATTTCCTTGAAACTGAAATGTTTTGCAGAAGCATGTGTGCCAGTGAAAACTTTGTTGAGAAGGTTTCCCAAATAAATCCAGGAAGAAATTTCTAGTCAAAGCACATGCACCACTGCAGAATAGCTACGTGGTTAGGGTATTGCCCCCTGGGATGTAGGAGCGCCAGGTTCAAGTCCCTGTTCTGAATCAGACAGATTCAATCCTTCCCCCTCTCATCAGTGCAGAAAGTTGACCTAGGATCTTCTATATCCTTACACCCCAGGTGAGAGTACTCCCCACTTGGCTATTGTGCAGTGGCTTGCTTTCTCTTGTTTTTTCATGGAACCTTTTAGAAAAGTCTAATTTTTGTTCCACATTGGAACAAAAATAAATTTCAAAATTTTTCACAAAACAGATTTTTTGTTTTCCGGCCATCCCTAATGTAACCTCCAGCCCCTTACTTCGGCCACTCCTAGAGATCACCAGGCTTTCTCTTGTGTCCCTACTGACCACAGCCAGCTTCTTAGGAACATCTTTTGGAACAAAGGAACACCCTTGACTGAGTGGCTCCAGGTTATGTACTTTTTCTTCCTCCTAGCCAGGGGTGAGAAGTTCATTTTCCTTAACTTCAGGAACAGACCACAGTGAATATCCAACAACCAGCCTTCAGCCAAAAATACCATAAATGAAGCAAAGTGTATTAGAAAGTTGAGATGAAAATCAAAGCAAAATAGCAAAATAGGTGCAATGCTACACCCACTGTTTAATGTATTTATTCTCACAACAACCCCTGCTGGGTAGGAAAGGATCATCATCCCCATTTTACCAATTGGAAACGGATGTACAGAGAGACTAAAACCCAGATCCTCAAAGATATTTAGGAGCCTAACTCCCATTGATTTCAAGGGAATTAGGCATCTAAACACCTCTGAGGATCTGGGCTTAACTGACATGGCCAAGGTCATACAGAATGACAGTGGAAGGGTAGGGAATTGAACTTGGGTCTCCTGAGTTCCCTGTTAGCACTGGTGCATCTTTCTATTAATTATACTCTATTAATTATTATTAATTATATTGTAACCCTTCTGCCTGGTGGAGTCAGCAGCAACAAGGGCCAGGTTCAATGTCTAGGGGCTTCTCTTAACACAAAATAGAACTGGTTTGAGCCACCACCCTGAGCACCTGTAGGAGGCAATACTTCCCCTCTCGCAAGCACTCAGTCTGTGTACAACAAAATAAAACTTTTATTAAAAGGGAAAAAGGGGAGCCAACATTTAATTTGGGAAAACACCACAACCATCATTCAAAAGCATGTGACCATAAACTAACATCCACCCCACAATGCATTGGGCAGTGTCCTTTGCCTCAGTTTCTCACCTTGCGGTGTGAAAGTCTGATAAACAAATGTCCCTTAATACACCAATTCCATCTCACCTCTGTTGCCCCCTACCCCTCATAGTTGGTGGTCCTTAATTAGCAAAAACTCAGAGTTCAGAGGTGCATTCACAGGGTTTTGAACAATGCCTGCTGCTTTTGATGCCTCTGCAACTGGCTCACAGCTGCTGCTGTCTCTCTCCTGCCACTGACCACTGCCTCTCTACCACCGGTCTCTGTGATGTCATGTTCTGAGGTCCAACCACTTAACCCAGTGATTTCAGCAGGTAGTGGGGAACCTCACTGCCTGTGCAGTTGCTGTGTTGTCTTTCACTGCAATACTATCCCCATACAAGGTCTAAGGTTTAACCCCCACACCTGCTAAGCAGTGAAATCAGCTTCAGGAATCACCAACTAGAAACAAGGTCTCTCAGCTGAGTCTAATCAACTGTGGTTTTAAACAATGTCTAAGGCTCTTTAGGGAGCAGCTACACCAATAGGAAGGAAAAAAAACTTCTGTTTCCCTGGGGCTTTGGAATCCATACCCACTACTGAGCAAGTCATGTTCAGTTTAGGGTGACACCCTCAATCAGGGCACACTAAGTACAGTTCTGCTGCCCTTTTCTCATACAATAAGGATAGCAACATTTCATTACCTCTGCATTCAAATACTAGAGTGATTTGCAACCCAAATTGATCATTTTGGCAAAGTAGCTCCATCTGCCGTGCACTTAGGGGGAGTAGGCATGTCTATGCAAACACAGTCTGCTCCTGATGCCTTTTTCCCTAGCTCATCACTAGATGGCAGGGGAGAGCTCATTCAGACCCTGCTTACATATAGCTAAGAAATTAGCAGCAATTTGTCAGTTTGCTTTTCTAAAGAATAGAGTAGATTATTATTTACTGAAGTATTGTTTAAGAAAAAGGAAGTATCACTTTTGTTATAAGATAATTTGACTCTTTTCTTTCACCCTTCTGTAATGGCCCACGTGCAACATTAGCTTAGTGACCTTTGTAATACTGGTGTTTTCCAGGCTTCCAGCCAGGTGAATGTATGAGCATATTAATGGTCCAAAGGAATGAACAGCAAAGGACAATGTAACCCCTGAGGTTGTGTATCTCCAAAAGGTTAAATTTCAATGTTCCCATGCGGTGGACTATCAGACAGAATGGGTCAAGTGTGTTTGGTTTAGAAATCCCTTGGCCAAGGCTAGGCATTACTGGCTTCAATTATTACCTGTCCCTAAGGGGGTCACTTCTGAATCAGAGTACTCCCAAGGGTGGAGCTTTGGGAAGGGTGGGTGCCATCCATGAAGGTACTTAGCTGCCTAAGTCCTGTTTTTAGGCACCACTGTGAGCCTCAAAACTCCCACTCGGCTGCCATCTGACGCTGTAGGTGCCTAAGCTCACTTGGCCCTGAAGTCTATTGTCTCCGGGCAAGCACACTGGAGCCTCAGTCTAGACAGCTGGACACCTATCTGCCACCTCAGTGCATGCACTGCTGCCTCACAATAGACGCCCAGATGCCTGCCTACCGCCTAAGCCACAGAGTGATTCACAAACTCGGAGAGTGGCGTTTGGCCACCTAAGCAGCCTGTGGGGCCCTATCCAGTGTTCAGAGGCCGCCTACAAGATTAGGCCCCTCAGGTGAGTTCACACAAAGCAACCAGGGGGAAGAGGACTTCCCTTATAACCTTGTGGATAGGATACTCACCCAGGATGTGGGTGACCCCCGGTACAAGTCCCCACCCACCTGCAGGGGAGATGGGATGTAAATAAAGGTCTGCCACTTTTTAGGGGAATATCCTATTCGCTAGGCTAATGGTTATAAGGGAGATTACCTTCCTCCTCCCCACCCCCCAGCCATTTTGTTTTGGGCCCCACATGCAACTTAGGCATCATCCATCTCTGCTAGCAATCCATGAACTGAGGGAAGACAGGTATTCGACCATCTGTCTCTGTGAGAGGGACGGGGCTTAGCAAACAACCCTTTCATTGGCTTCTCCCATTAGCTCGCTTAGGCAGCGCCCCTCCTAGCATGCTGGCTTTGCGGATTGCAGTCTAAGGTGCATATCTTTCCCCATTCCTCAGATAAGGAGCCTAGGCACCTTACCTAGGCTTTCTAGATAGCAACATTGTTCCTCTGATTTTGTAGGTGCCTAAAAGTTAGGCACTGTAACTCTCAGCGTTGTAACGCCAATGTCCCTTTGTGGATTGCACCTGGCACCCAGGGCAGCTGATGTGTCGGGTCCTATTCCCTGGAAGTGTTACCAGACAGAGAGTCTGTGCCTGGGAAGCGTATGCAAGAGGCCACAGCCAGAGACTGTGGTTGAAGCTTGCCCAGACTTCTAGGTGCTTAGAAGCATGTGGGTCCAAGCACAGCTGCTTGGTGAGCATCCACAAGGGAGAACTCAGCCAGGATTATGACACAAGGTCATTTTAATACTGCTGACCCTCACATGTAAAAAACTGTGCTGGCATCTCATTTGCTGGAAGAATAGCCTAGAAGTATTTATAATAAAACAGGACTAATTGAACAGAACCATTAAATGTGGCATTTTTTACTTGATTTCTATTTGTTTCATTGTACTCTGTAAAAACTCCAGAATTATAGTAATTTATTATGAAAACCTGTTCTCTTAATGTGAATACTCTTATTGGCAGAACATTTGTTTACAGTTTCTAACTGCTGTTCATTGTTTGGCAATACTGTAGGGCACCATTAATAAATATATTTGTGCTAAACAGATGCCTCATGCATGTATACTTTAATAAAAAGCCAGCTGCACTGTGGACATGAACCAAAAACTGGCTGGTCTGCAGCAGATTAGCTGCCATTGGCTATGGCAATGGATTATCTTCATGCCAGCAATACTTACAGTTGTTCTCTTGATCACACACCCAGTTTCAAAGCCTGCCTGTGTTGAAGAGCCAAATCCCCATCACTACAAAAGGTGAAGAAGCAAAGAAAGAGCAGTCCCCCTAGCTCCCTTTCTTATACATTTGCTTCTGCAGCCTACTCCTTGTCATGCCTTTCTTGTTGAAAGAACAAGACGAGGTCATAGAGAGTAATGAAGGCAACAAGATGTACACAAAGGTAATCCAGAGCAAGCTGAAATGAGTGTATTTCCTTCAGACACTCGGGCCTCTAGAATTGGCCCCTCCAAGCCTGGGGAAGATTACATCGGTACTGCCTGTGCTGTGGCCATTCTGTAGCTATACAGAATATTTCATTTGCTAAGGCTATTACTGCAGCGCATTTCATGATCATTAAAAGAGTTAAACACATCAAAAATAATGCAACAGCCACATTTCTATTCCCCCTGGTACAAAGACATCTGACTTTCCTGTGCAATTCTTTTCTTTATGTTTATTAATTTTTCATCCTACAACACATCTGTTTGATTCAGGGGAGAAAGTTTGGTAAATAAAATGAATTTTTAGTTTATTGTCCCAGGAGGAAAGCTGTGTTCGGCATAGCTTTCGGAAAGGGCTGTTTGGCTCAAACAGCGAGAAGAGGTGAATGTATCCACGGCTGAATCGACTGCAGAGTAGGGATTGTGAAAATTGCATACAATGAGGCAATTCGTTGACAGGCAGGACCACGCACATGCCTAGACTTTAGCCTCCCTGGCAACAGGTGAGTGTCTGTTTGAGAAGGTCAGTGTCACTTTCTGAGTTGCTCATGGATTTTAATACCAGAAGAGACTTTATGATCATCTATGGCTTGTCTTCACAGTGAGGTAATGCGCACTACAGGAGCAGGGGCGGCTCCAGGCACCAGTGCACCAAGCGCGTGCCCGGGGTGGCAAGCCGTGGGGGGCGCCTGCCGGTCCCTGCGAGGGCAGCAGTCAGGCAGCCTTCGGCGGCTTGCCTGCAGGAGGTCTGCCGGTCCCGCGGCTTCAGCGGCAATTCGGCGGCGGGTACGCCGAAGGCGCGGGACCGGCAGATCTCCCACAGGCATGCCGCCGAATCCGTGTTACCAGCGGACTTCCCGCAGGCGAGCCACCGAAGACTGCCTCACTGCTGTGCTTGGGGCAGCAAAATACATTGAGCCGCCCCAGTACAGGAGTGTGATTTCTAAAGCACACAGAAATGTTACGCGTTAATTGGTCCACGTAGACCCTGCTGGTGAACACTATAAGTTGCCAGCACTACATTAAAAAGCAGTAGGGAACATTTAGTGCACACCAGAAGGGTCTACATAGTCCATTAATCATAAAGTCATAGAATTGTAGGGCTGGAAGGGACCTTGATAGATCATCTAGTCCAACCCACTGTGCTGAGGCAGGACCAAGTAAACCTAGACCATCTGGGACAGATGTTTCTTCAACATGTTCTTTAAAACCTCCAGTGAGGGGGATTGCACAACCTCCCTTGAAAGCCTATTCCAGAGTTTAACTACCCTTATGGCTAGAAAGCTTTTCCTAATATCTAACCTAAATTATACACCTCAGCCTTCTTGATGTCATCTGTGATTACCTCTCCTTCCCTGCTAAGTAGAGGACTTAAACTTTCCTTGGTCTTTCTCTTGCTCCTAATGGTATCTAAAGAAGCTGTTCTTATTGTCTTTTATGTCCCTTGCTAGGTGTTACTCATTTTGTGCTTTAGCCTTTCTGATTTTGTCGTTACACAGTTATTTTTGCCCTTGAGCTATTCTTTTATACTCCCCCTTAATGCACAGCACATTAGTCTGCTTTAGAAATCACCTCCCCGTAGTGCACATGATCCCATCTTGTAGAAGAGACCCTAGTCTGCATAACACAGGCCAGAGAATTTCATCCAGTGAATTCTAGAATTGTTAGGACTGCTTAAAGCCAACACCTTTGCATTGGATCTTCATTTCTCCTGGCTGGCTAGGCCAGTGGGATCACTGGTGGTTCAGACTGTCAGTCTCACTCACAATGGGGGAGCGGCCCTGGAAATTCTCAAAGAGAGAAGGCAGGCCATAAGAAATGGGTGCTTGTTAGTTTTCTTATACACCTCTACCTCGATATAACGCTGTCCTTGGGAGCCAAAAAACCTTACCGCGTTATAGGTGAAACCGCGTTATATTGAACTTGCTTTGATCCACCGGCGTGTGCAGCCCCGCTCCCCCGGAGCGCTGCTTTACCGCGTTATAGCCGAATTTGTGTTATATCGGGTGGCGTTATATCGAGGTAGCAGTGTAGTTCTCTTTTGCTTTCTCTGCAAATAAAGTTTTCCTGCCCCATGGAACAATATCATACAAGGTTATTTCGTGTTGTGTTTTCTCTATATTCCTGGTTTCCTATACTGTGTGATGTTAGCCTTGTAAACAGAGTGCATAAATGCTCAGAATAAATTCTTAGTCTGCACCATATTTAAGGCTCCAATCCAGCAAAGCACTTTCTCTTATGAGTAATGTTAATCACATAACTTTGAAGTACATGAGTAGAACCATTCTCCTAAGAATGTACACTTTCAAATCGTCACTCAGAGGCACATTATCCACGAGAAAAACAGTTCTTTACAGTTTCTACTGTTCTGATCCTATTACTTGAGCAGGCAAGATAGCATTTCAACCCGACTCTAAAATATAGGGAAACTATTGTCTCATTCCAGAGAGACCAGACCACATGGGTGCAAACTTGAGTACTCTATAAAGCTTCAGGCCGTGTCATATGGGCAAGCAATGAATGGACATGGTATCAAAGCATCTGAGAGAGGCATCTGGAACAACAACAAATTTTCTGTGTGCTCATGTTTTTGATGTGAGAGGTGCATTTGGAGGGAGATAGATGGATTCATTGGGGAAGATGGGGCGAGAGAGATGGGGCACAGAATGAGCACTACATAACACTTGCATATTCTGTTTTATCAAAAAGCATCAGTAAGATTTCAGAACAAATTAATCTCTGGTGGAGTTGGACACAATGCCATGGACCTCAGTGGCTGGTAAATTTGACTGTTTGTGTCAGAGAGAGAAAAAAAGAGGTGGAAACCCCAAACAGCTCTGAGTCCTTTTTCTCCTACTTAGGAAGCATGTAAGGAGCTGAAAGACAGCCTCTGAACAGTACTTTCAACTTCTACATGCCTCTTACATCCCTAAAGAGTACCTAAAGACACAACTGAAGGGAAAAGGGAGGGGTGCTATAGAGAACACCCCAATAGCTCTACTAAACTTTATGCCTCCACTTCTAGGAAGCATCGCTGTAAAAGAGTCTGAGCAAGCATATAGGGAGGAGCTCCAACATACAACTTCTTAGTTTGGCAACATTTTTCCCCCCACTTCAAAAAGTTTCAGAGAGATGGAAAGGGAATGTGTCTGGAATGGTACATGGGATCCTGCCCTTCTGCAGCACAGACTTATGGTCCTTTCGCTCTTCCCTATGTTTGGAGGAGAGAGTTGCCCTTCCTGAATTTATCAATAAATGAGGCTAGGCATGTTTTTAGTTGACCAGACAAAGTAGTTTTTTTTAATTAAAATTTGTATAAACATAAAAATCGCAAAGGGCTGGCTATTTAGAACAGTGTCAGGAGCATGCCCTGTAAGCCAATTCACTACAGACCAAGAAGCATCTGCAGGCAGTTCCTGGCAGGGCTGGGATACAAAATATAAAATGTCAGACGCCTGGCTGCCACAACCTGGTGAACTGTACGGCATCTTTGGAAACTGCCAAATTTCACAGTTGCAAAGTTCACGGGGCCCTGGCTGAGATGAATGGGCAGGTCACACCTCTCAGAGATATTGGTTCAGACTCTCTGAAGGCTCAGGCAGATGATACTGAATTAGTTTATGTATGTTGCATTGCATGTTTTTGAGATTATCTCTGCAACAATAAAGGCTAAGGTCTTAATTTTTTAAAATGAAAGTCAGATTCTAGAGCATAATTCTGCATTGGGGGTGGATTCTGCAGCATATTCCATAGCTGTGGAATATACAGTAACTCCTCACTTTAAGTCATCCCGGTTAACGTTGTTTCATTGTTACGTTGCTGATCAATTAGAGAATATGCTTGTTTAAAGTTGCAGAATGCTCCCTTATAACGTCATTTGGCAGCCGCCTGCTTTGTCCACTGCGTGCAGGAAGAGCAGCCCATTGCAGCGAGCTGGTGGGGGCTTGGAACCAGGGTTGACCGGCAGCCCCCCATCAGCTCCCCGCTCCCCTAAATTCCCTGTGCAGCAGCTGCCCAGCAGGCTATCAATTGCTGGCAGTTCAGCTGTCCCTCCCCCCACTGCCATGTGCTGCTCCTGCCCTCTGCCTTGGAGCTGCTCCCTGGAGTCTCCTGCTTGCTGGGGGGGGGGAAGGGGGCTAATGTCAGGGTGACCCCCTCCCCCTGCTCCTGCACCCCTCTTACCCCATCTTCCATAGAGCAGGGGGGACACACAACTGGGCTCAGGACAGAGGGAGCTCCCTGGCAGCAGCTGCCGTCTCAGCTTGCTGATCTACTTAACAAGGCAATCTACTTAGAGTGGGGTCAGCGTACTTAAAGGGGCAATGTGCATCTCTCTCACACACACACGGTGTGTGTCTGTGTCTCTGTCTCTCTCTGCCATGCTATCTCCCCTCCCTCCATTCGTGCTGCCTTGTAGCGTGTGAGGCTACATTAACAACAATGAGTTAACCCTTGAGGGCTCAGCCGAGTGCTAGTTCATCATTTAGCAGTAAGGCATTCCCTGGGAAATATCCCACCCTCTTCCACCCACTGACTTCACCACCTCAACCAAGCTTCACAATCATCATTGCTGTGTACAGTATTAAATTGTTTGTTTAAAACTTATACTGTGTGTGTGTGTATATACACATATATATAATGTAGTCTTTTGTCTGGTGAAAAAAAATTCCCTGGAACCTAATCCCCCTTATTTACATTAATTCTTATGGGGAAATTGGATTTGCTTAACATCATTTCGCTTAAAGTCGCATTTTTCAGGAACATAACTACAACATTAAGCGAGGAGTTACTGTACATGGCCTTGAACATAGTACACCCAAATGTGAATACAAATAAAATCATATAATTTCCTTTCTATATACAGCCTTCCAGTCACAACCCATGGGACTCAGTTGGAGTATCTCCAAATGGCTGTTTAGTGCCAGTCTCTTCTGGCTTCTTCCAATGACTTTGGATCAAACACTCTCCATAACACTCAAAGAAAACCAAATTCGGAATCATCATGAAAGCGTGAAAAACCATATCAAGGCTTACACCTTTCTCTCCAAAAGCATCTGAGAGACAGTGCCAAGAATAAAGTATTTCAGAATGCAACAGACGACCTACTGAGCACCATAGGCTGCAGACAGCACATGACATCGCCATGATGCTCCCTTCTCTGCTTCCCTGTCCAATACTGACAATAACCATTATTTATCATTTGCAGTGGGCTCCATATTGTGCTTGGTGTTTTCCAGACATACAAACAGAGAGGCCCTGTCCCAAGCAATGCTCAATTTAAGGATGGACAGAGAGAAAAATAGCTAATCAGAGACCAAGAGCGGGAGAAAAACAACAGTGATTTTCTCTTCTGTTCAAATCTGTGACATCACATCAGAAGTGAGTGACTTAAATGTGGACAGAGCAGGGGCTTTGCAGATGAATTCAGAGCATTTGATCT
This sequence comes from Terrapene triunguis, assembly GCF_002925995.2. Taxonomy (NCBI): domain Eukaryota; kingdom Metazoa; phylum Chordata; order Testudines; family Emydidae; genus Terrapene; species Terrapene triunguis. Next base: position 7,111,428 of record NW_020664381.1, read on the forward strand.
ATGCACAAGGGTCGCATGACAGACACAGAGGTGATTATTTGGGAAAATGTGACAACAGAGAGAGCCAGGGCAAGAATGCTGACAGGGTAGATGAGATGATGTGAAGCTTGACAAAGAAGAGTGGTAAGAGCAGATTTATGTACAGCCTTGTAGGAGGTGACCAGCAGCTTAAGTTCAAGTTCTGATCTGAATCATGTATTAATTTGCAGTGCTTTCTCTCTCCTTCCCCCTGCCTCCCCAAACCCATCCAAATGACAAGGATGCAGCAACTATTTAGGAAATTCTGTATCCTCTATATTCTTCATCTGAGTGAGCATTTTGAACTAACATTGCTGTTATAAACACTTAGAGCTTGCCCAAAGACGCTGATTTGCTTTCTTTTAATCTTGCCTATTTTCTACTTTTTTTTTTAAAGAATTATTTTAAAAAGTTACTTGTAAGGAAAAAAAGTTCACTTTCTTTCAAATTGAGCGCCATCTATTACAGACATAGTGATAAGGTTTTCAGAAGTGATCACTGATTCTGAGTGCCTCAGTTTCTGGGTGACCAACTTCGGGTGATTTTCAGAGAGCAGACAACCCACTCTCTGAAAATCAGGCTCCTTTACAGCACTTCAGTTTGGGAGACCAAAATCACAGAAGGGTTATAATAAAAAGGATAGGAGTGTGTCTGTATGTATCCTCTATGTCTATGCGGAACTAGAAGCCACACTTCTCCAGCATCGTGCAGCGTCCCAGACTCTATTGGATTCTTCACTGCTCTTGATTTTATGAATAATTGGGATGGCCTGTTGTGTTCTTTCTTTAACTGCACCAGGAGACTGTGATCTTCCCTCTCCATTGCAGACTGCTCCTCATTATCCATGCCTTTGTTGTTCCAGGTTAGATTAATGTTATGTGCCCTACTTGACGCTACCTTTGAAAATGATGTTGAAGCTTCAGCTTCAGTGGCAGGCTGGAGCTTCCAGCTAATTTTCAAAGGTAGGTCAGTGTATATTAATACCAGTGGTTCTTGTTCCGCAATGGCTACTGCCAATGTTCCCTTTACATTTTATTTTTATTTTATTGGTACAGAGCAGCCTGCAAACTCCACTGAGCAGTACATTTTTGTCCTTGGGCAAGCTTACACTTTTTTTTAAAGTGAGGCATATATATGGGGGGCATTGAGGGTTGTATGTATAGGGGTGTGTTGGGGGGGTTGTGTGTGTATGGAGTGAGGAGAGTTGAGGGGGGTTGTGGTATGCGCTGTCAGGCTGTAGCTCCAGAGCCTCTGCTGACCTGCATTGATTCTGGGGCCACACAGAAGAGAGGTGAGTGACATGGTGCCTGTCCTGTGCCGTACATACAAGATTCCCGTGCAGCCACGCAATTTACAAGGAACATTGGCTACTACAGCAATATTCAGGGACAATTTCCACCCAGAGATCTGACTAGATCATTAGACTTATCAAAGAAACTAGCCCTAAAGAATCCACAACTGGTTTTATAATGAACCAGGTGCATGCTGGGAGTGGGACAGGACTTGGGGAGTTTAGTCACAGCTATGTGGACACCCACCTGTGTTGACATGTTTCTCATAGCAGTAGTTTTGTACCATTCTTCAATGTCAAATCTTAGTGCTATAACCTAGAGAGCTTTCAGTAACCTGTGACACTACTGGATCCTTCAATGCTGCACAGATTCTGGGACCCAGTTATTTGGTAGATCATGCTGTATCATGCTAGCTGAGATGCCTAGGAGTGCTATTATTATTGGTGCCTGGAATTTATCTTTCTGGGACTGCAAAGAGAGCATTTCCAATCAGGGCCAGCTCTAGGTTTTTTGCTGCCCCAAGCAAAAAAAATTTTGGCTGCCTCCCCCGTACCCTCCTGCCACCCCAGCCCTGGGTCACTGGTAATTCGCTCCCAGGGCGGGTCATTCAACAGGAATTTTGGATGTGCACAGAACACAGACAGGATTGGTTCCCATATGGTTACAGAACTGCAATAAAGTGGAACAATTTTCAGCTTGTGTGATTGAAGGCTATCTGGATGCATTATATGACTGTCCTACATAAATGAGGAAAAGTTGAGATGCCTTTATTATTCTTTTGTTCCATTCTTTGTTTCTATGGGGAATTTGCCAATGCAATATCACTGTCCTCCTTTTAAACAAATAAAACTAAAACTTAATAATAATAATAATAATAATAAAAAAAGCAATGGCTGTTGAAAATAGCAATTCCAGTCCTAATAACCACTGGGAAGCATTTCTTGCTCAATTTATTCTACTTTTTCCTACAGCAAGTTACAGTGGATCAGTATATTTGATTTGGGAGAAATGAAGTAACAGCTGCCCAAATTGAGCTTGAGCACTCCTGAATTTTGAGGGTGTTCAAATCTGAAAGGCAGGTGCTGGATTCCCTTTCTGAATATTAGCTAAATCTGGAAAAGAAAAGTCAATTTCTGCTTCCATGGCTCAGAAGTGTAAATCCTCCTAGGTGCCTGGTACTGTATCTAAAGCTATCCAGTCTAGTAGAGCCTCCCCTCCCTTACTTTTCATTTTAAATTCTAGTGGGATCCACGTACCTGTCTTGCTAGGCTTCAGATAGAGAGGTGCAATGTCCATTTAGTCCACCCAATTCTTTCTTTGGGGGAGAGCCCAGGGCTGGGGCGGCAGGAGGTGCGGGTGCGGGGGGGGGGAGAGCCCAGGCTGGGGCGGCAGGAGGTGCAGGTGGGGGCCAGAGCTGGGGCAGCAGGGAGTGCGGGTGCAGGGCGGGGGGGAGAAGAGCCCAGGGCTGGGGTGGCAGGAGATGCGGGTGGCGGGAGAGCCCAGGGCTGGGGTGGCAGGAGGTGCAGGTGGGGGCCAGAGCTGGGGCGGCAGGGGGTGTGGGTGGGGGCCAGGGCTGGGGTGGCAGGAGATGTGGGTGGGGGGCAAACCCAGGGCTGGGGCAGCAGGGGGGTGCAGGTGGGGGCCAGAGCTGGGGCAGCAGGGGGTGTGGGCGGGGGAGAGTCCAGGGCTGGGGCAACACAGAGGTGCGGGGGGAGCCCAGGGCTTAGGTGAGGGGCAGCAAAAAACCTAGAGCTGGCTCTGTCCCTACCATTCACAGCAAGCTGCAGCATGAGGTTTCAGTTCTACGCTCCTTCCCCCCTCCCTTTCCTGTTAATTGCGGCCAAGGCAATGCTGGGAAATGTAGTTCTTTCCCTGCTCCAGGGCTGGCTCTATAGGCAGGGAGCTAACCAAAGAACTACAGCTCCCAGGGCTCCCTGTTGGTTCTCAGCTCTCATGCTGGATTCTTGTGCCCTTGCAAATTTGCCGCCCCAATCACCTGCTTGCTTTGCTGGTGCCTAGAGCCAGCCCTGTTTCCAATTGAGAAGCCTGGCCTTTGGAATCTGCCCTCCCTAATGGTTCTTCAGAACCCATGTTTGGTGATCATCAGGGCATAGTGTCTTGTTCTTTGATTAATTTGGCTGTTGTTTATTATTACTATTTATCATAAGGCAGATTGATTGATGGGCTCACTGCACTGAATGGCCTGCTGAAATGACTTGAATGTTTCTGTTTGTTTTATATAAAAGGTGTGGCATCTCACTACTATGATTATAGGTGCAACAATGCAAACTTATAAATAAATGAGTAAATACATTTACAAGGCCAGATTCTCAGTGAGTGCAGCATCAAGTGTAAACCCTTCATTAGAGTCATGCTGATTTACACCGGCTGAGGATCTGTTTTCTAGGGAAAATAAGAAATAAGCCTTTACAAAGAAAATCCACATTCTCGAGATTTTTCAAACATCTTTATTTTAAATGCTGCATTATTATATACTCACAAGATATGCAGCTAACTCATTTGTGGGGATCAATACCCCACCTCCCAAGAACAACATGGGCATGTCTGCATTACGAAGTATTCGCAATTCCGTTTTTTTAAATGACTTGGTACTGTTCTACACTGCAGGTCAGGCAGACTAGTCAGCAAAATGAAAGCTAGGGCCCCAGATAGTATTCAGTTCATGTGTATCTGCCCATTTGTTTTGTAATTGCACTGTTATTTGAAAATGGCAACGTTGGAATTGAAGAGTTTCATCTGTGTACAGAACTTTACAGCTCCAATGCAGATCTGCCAGGTCTCTTTATATGCCAGCATACATAAAGTTCTAAGATCTAGCTTGCCAATCTAGTTAACCAGTCACACTCTGGCATGCATCATCCAGTTTTAGGGTCGAGCAACCCACACAGCTAAAGAATTTGCAGGCACCATCAGAAGCAACAACTGTGCTCTGTAAAATGACAAAATGCACTCGGTGTTCCAGTGCTTCTTTGCTAGGACATGGCAATATTTATTTAAAAATTGTAAAACCTCAGGTGCTTGGCACCTGTTCATTTTGATTGCAAAAAAGCCCAGGGCAGGAGCTTTTTAGTGAAGTTAAAATTGGTTCTTCAGATTATCATAAGGCAAATAAAAAAGATCTGTAAGTGGGAGTGATGGACCATCACTTTCTTGACTTGGACTCCCATCCGACTCTTCACCTTGGCATCTCTGATAGAGCAGCACAAGAAGTCAGTTGACCAGTGGTTGGCAAACATGACTTGAGGTTATTTACACACTGTGTGGCAATTAGCAAGCCCCTTTACCTTAATATGCCTTAGTGTATATTCATCTGTAAAAGACAACCAACAATGCTTCCTGCACAGGTATGTTTTGAGGCTTATTTTATGTCTTTGAAAGCAGTTTGTGATCCTCAAAGAAATAGCATTTATAAAATGCAGACTATTCATATTATTTTATTAGGTCAAATCTTGAAGTGCTTGCTCAGTTTTTCTCAGTGCATACTCAAAAAAAAAAAAATAATAATTCTGAGCTTGACTTCAGTGGAAATTTGGCCTTAGTAAGGACTAAATAAAAATTAAGCAAGGACTTCAGGATTTGGCTAAGTATTAGATACTAATATTATTAGTTATTGTTATTGACAACCAAATACTAATTAATTTCACTGTACAGCAGAGACACCTTGGTTTCAGGATCAGCTATGATACCTGGCGAGGTCACTTTGTATGGATTTGTGCAGTCTTAACACTTGATATTTTGGGTCAGATCCTGACTCCTGCTGCAGCTGCTTTGTGCTGGTCTTCCTAGAGCAGGGGTAATCAATTATTTTTTGTCAAGGTCCAAATTTCTTGGTCAAGGTCCATATTCCAGAGAAAATAATAGAAAAACAACAACAATAATGATCAAAATAAGTAAATAAAAAGATTTGGCGGTCCATTCAAAACCATCTGGCGGTCTGGATTTGCCCTGTGGTCTCCCTATTGAATACCACGGTCCTAGCGATTCTCCAACGGAGTTACCACAGCCAGCTCTATGCTACGCCTCTCATCTTTTCCCAGTATAGTGGTCATTGCCAGAGCACTCTGGTGTTATCGCCAGCTGCCTGAATAAACCCTTAGGGGGGTTGTTGCTAGACCTAGTTGGAACGTTCTCAGTGAAATGAGATTTCATTGAAATACGCTGTTTCCTTGAAATCAAAACATTTGGGGGATGAGGGGTGACAAGTGCAAGAGCCTGAGACTCTCCTGTTCTAGAGCTTGGTGGTTAGGCACTGCCTTGGCATGTGATAGATCCAGATTCAAGTCCCTGAGCTGCTTGAATGAGTGATCTGTAGGACCCTACCAAATTCACAGTCCAGTTTGGTAAATGTCACGGTCATAGGATTTTAAAAATTTTCAATGTCAAGGTTTCAGATATTTTTATCTGAAATTTCACAGTGTTGTAACCATGGGGGTCCTCCTGACCCAAAAGGAGGTTGTGGGAGGCGGGGGGGATGGTTGCAAGGCTATTGTAAGCATTGGACCCCCCTACTTCTGTGCTGCTGTTGGAAGCTACACTGCCTTCAGAGATGGGCTCCCAGCTAGCGCCACACAGAAGTGAGGGGGACAATACCATACCATGCTGCGCTTACTTCTGAGTGGCTGCTGGTGGCAGTGCGGCCTTCAGAGCTAGGCTCCTAGCTAGCAGCCATGGAGCTTTCTGCAGCTGGGGGAGGTTCCCAGAGGTGGGTCTGACCCAGCCCCAGGAGCGGTCCATGCAGGGGAAGAGGAATTCCCAACCCTTACTAGCCCAGCCAGGACTAGCAGCTGGAGCCCAGTGCATGGTAGGAGACCCTGACTGGGGTGCCCCCAGCCCTGCCCCTCCCCAGCTCTAGGCTCGGGGCTTAAAGGGGCTTGGGCTGGCTGTGTGGGGCGGGGTGACCACAGCGACCCCTGACCACAGCACCCTGGGCAGTCACCCATATCACCCAGCCATAAGGCCGGCCATGCCCCACCCAAAAAGTGACCACTTCCCCCATACCATGCCGCCCTCACTTCTGCATTGCTGCGGGTGGCGGGCAGAGCTGGGTGCCCAGCCAGCAGCCGCTGCTTTCCAGCCACCCAGCTCTGAATGCACTGCAACCCCCCTATAATAGTCAGATTTCATGAGTGAAGACCAGATTTCACAGTCTGTGATGCATTTTTCAGGGCCATGAATTTGGTAGGCCCCTAGTGATCTGGGATGAAAAAATTTGCTCTGGATGAAGCCTAGCAGGGAATTGAACCCGAGACTTCCACATCCCCAGCCAGCACCCCCTGGCTCTAGGACATACACAGTCTGTTTTGTTCCACATTACATTTGATTTTGTTCCCAAACCCGCGAAAGTTGTTGTGAACTGGAATTGTCCTCTGGTGAGCTCTGCTTGTTGCAGCCAAGAGCTAATCCACTCTTTATTGCTTGATCCTGAAGCCTTTATTCCCGTGGAGTAGTCCCACGTCTACTGAAGGTCAGCAGGACTGAGTCAATGATGAGGCTTTTTACCGAACCTAGACATTGATGTGGGTACCCAGTCAAACATATACGGTCCCATCTTACAATAAGAATAATCACATGATTCCCATTAACTTACTTAGGACGACTCATATGGGGCTGAGATTTTCAAAGAAGCCTATGGGGGGTGGGGGTGCTTAAATCCAATTGGAATGAAATAAAGAGTTGGTGCTGTAGAAGAAAATTTACAGAGGGCCTTTAGATTTTTGGTCAAGTTAGTAGGCCTGAAGTATTAGCTGAGCTTGCTTCTGTGTATAGGGGGCATGAGGAGGCGAAGTGGAAAGTCCCCAAACGCAATTTGCAATAGCTAAGCTTGTTAAAAAATCAGACCGCAATGGAAGCATTAGAAAAGTCAAACCACAGAAGAACTAGACTGGGAATATCAATAACAGGAAAAGCCAAATAAGGGAGATGATTGTTTCTTTTCGCTTTTGCCCTGTATCAGATTTTGCAATTGTAGTCCAAATAAGGTAATCAACACAAAAAAGGTGCCTCAGGCTGATCTGATCCAAAATCAATCATGTGGTCGATTTTCCACAACAGTGCCTAATCCCCTTAAGCTCCTTTGAAAATCCCAACCATAAGGGGCTGTGGGATTGATTCATGACTTCTAGAAAATCACTCTGTTGCAAAGTCTGATTTGATATATGTATATATTTGCAAAATAAGATGAGTGAGTTTTATTTGTTTTTTAATTGAATATTAGAAATATTGGGCTGGAAGGGACCTGGATAGGTCATTTGGTCCACTCCCCTGCACTGAGGCAGGACTAAATCTTATCTAGACCCTCCCTGACAGGTATTTGTCTAACCTCCCTAGGAATCTCCTCCAATAATGGAGATTCCACAACTTCCCTAGGTAATTTGTTCCAGTGCTTAACTTCCGTCACAGTTAGGAAGTTTTTCCTAATGTCTAAGCTAAATCTCCCTTGCTGCAATTTAAGCTCATTACTTCTTGTCCTGTCCTCAGTGGAAAAGGAAAAAAGCAATTTTCACAGGGCCTTAATACCAGAGATTCTAGGTGCTACTGTAATACAAGTAATAAATTCTAATATCCTAGACCAAGTCCCTGGATTTCGCCATGAGACCATAACTGGATGCAAGCAGAATAAAACAGAATTACCTACAACAACACTTTCAGATTTAGACGCTTTGAACAACCCACCAGTTAATTCAATGATCAGACTTTTCAAAATATCTCCAACTTCAGCACACCTGAACTGATTGGGCTGATATACAGCAACTCCATGTCCAAATTTAAAAATGAATCAAAAAGCAAACAAGATCTAATCTAAATGACAAAGTGCATTCTCTATGGAGCACTGAATTGTGCTGAAATAGGTAAGTTGTAGCACATAACAGAAACATAGGAAGCAGAATTTCAGAGTATTATAGATGACAACCTCTGGGCAGATGTGCTCCAAACTATACACATCGCCACCTCATCATGGAAAAAATTCCTGTAGGAAGTAATCATGTTTCTTCCTCTTTATAAAACTTTTTACGTACTTGAAAACTGTTATCATGTTGCCCCCCCGTTTTCTTTTCTCCAAACTAAATAAACCCAATATTTTCAATCTTTTCTCAAAGGTAATGTTTTCTAGATCTTTAATCATTTTTGTTGCTCTGCTCTGGACTTTCTCCAATTTGTCCACATTTTCCCAAAGTGTGCTGCCCAGAACTGGGTACAATACTTCAGATGAGGCTTTTTCAGTGCTAAGTAGAGTGAAATAATTATTTCTCGTGTCTTGCTTACAACACTCCTGCTAATACATCCCAGAATGAAGTTTGCTTTTTTTTTTAAATAGTGTTTCATTGTCTCCTGACTTTGATCCCCTAGTTTCCTGTCCAAACCTGACTCTGGTTCCTGATTCATAGTTCTGATTTCCAGTTTGTCTCCTGCTCCTGACTGCCTGGTATCCTGACCCAGCTGACTCCTGCCCTGGGCTCGGGCTCTGACGACGAGGTCTGGCCGCCCACAACCTAGCCATGAAACCCTGGCTCTTTGGCTTTGTGACGTGAGCCAGCAAACCCTTCTTGCTGCTCTCCTGCTTTTAGCCTACTCCCAGAAACCAATTGCAACTTCTTCCCAGGACCTTCCTCAGTCTCCCTTCTCTCAGACAGCTCTCACTTGCCCTTTACATTCGAAGATTGACTGTGTGTGTCCTCTAAGGCAACCCTCACTCACCAGGTCCCATCTCCTCTAGGGCCCAGGTTCCCTCTTTTAAGCCCAGCTGGGGTCAGTCACAGGTGCACTGGCCCTGCTACCTCCTAAAAGGCCAGTGTTACCCCGTGACACTTCCACAGCACATCAGTCAAAGCCAGAATCTGTCTGTCTTTAGGGAACACTGCAAAAGCTTTCCACCATAACAAGAATTACATTTAAAACATTGATGCCCCTATCTTTCTAACTCCTCCCCTCGACAAAGAAAAGAAGCCAACTGTAACAAATACATCAACCAACAAACCCCTAACTCAGAACAAAACAAAAAATTAACCCAACTAGAGTTTTAATCCAAAAAGGGAGGAGAGCTGGAGACTCCATACAATCCACTTGGGACTTTGCTGTTGCTACTGATTTTACTTGGAACGACAATGATGGATGGCAGTATAAAAGATAAATAGGGAAATTTTGATAGCTAGTTTTCTTGTGATTCTGAGGCTAAATCTTCCCTCCATGATTTTTCCCCCCAAAACTCTATGAGTATTAAACTATGACTATTACACTGTAGTTATGAAAAATCATGCTTCTGAAATAAAATTCACATCTGAGAAGGACAAAGACATTAAATGAGTGCGCCACATACAGCTTTGACCTGTTTGACAAGCTAGCCACCTTCACCGTGGGCTTCTCTACACTTGCACCGCTACAGCAGCACAGCCGCAGCTACGCTGTGGTAGCACTTCAGACACTATCTACGCCACTGGGAGGGGTCCTCCCATCAGCATCGGTAATCCACCTCCCCAAGAGGTGGTAGCTCGGTCAACAGAAGAATTCTTCCATTGACCTAGTGCTGTTGACAGGATTGATTTAGGTTGGCTGAACTAAATCGGGGTGTGGATTTTTCACGCCTTTGAGTGACATAGTTAGGTTGATCTAATTTTCTAGGTAGACCAGCCCTGAATTGTATGAGATTTTCTTTTGTAACCTACAGTATGTCTGTGAGATGTTTGTATTGTGACTGACATGTTTGCAAAAAGATGGAAAGTTTCTGAAGTATTAACTTGAATCCTAATTCACTCTTCTGTGATTAGCTCCAAAGAGGAAGAAAAAGTTATAGTTAAATTGATTTGGTATGTGTGGTAAATTGAGGTTGTTAAAAGGTACTGAAAATAGACTCTGTAGGGAGACATAATGCTATAGGAATTACTATCTATTCATTAATATACAGATGTCAGTTAGTAACATTCTGCTCATGTTATGAAAAGTAAAATTACTATCTGTAAACTTTCCCCATATTTATCACATCTAGTAAAAAAATAAAGAGAACATTGTATGAGGGTCAAATTCTGTCCTCAAATATGTGCACAATTCTCATTAACTTCAGGGAGTACTAGGCAAGCATAGTGTATCTTGTCCTAGATTGTTTGTTTGTTTTTTGGTCCTGTGGCTTTTGGGGAGACATCCATAGTGTGCATTGACAGTCTTCATTCTGTTTGTTAGTCTGCAGGAGTTCCAGACAAAAGGGAGAGAAGTTACACATTAATGTTTCTGAATTGAATAATGAATCCATCAGCCTTTTAAGGTTTGGCCAAATTGTAATAATATTTCAAGAATCACCTGTCATATCCCCTCACATCCACCTACCCCAGGACTAAATCACACTACTTGCTTGCTTCTCCCACTTTGCCTGGGTATAAATGCACATCTCCATGAGACAGTGGAGAATCAGGGCCACAGTATATACCAGACTGTAAACTACATCATGCAGATTGTGAAAATGGAAATCAAGGCAGTGTAACATAATGATGCATTATTTTCCATACACCCTAAAATACAGAATAACGTCTCCTTTAATACATATATCTGAAAATCACCACCAAGAATTTTAAATAATAAGCATGAATAAGGGGGCTCAGTTTCTACCAACAACATGATTTTCATTATCCCTAAATGATCGACAATTTTTATTATACTCTGCTGAAAAAAGTAAATGTCTTGCTACCCATGTATAGTTTTGCACATCAAAATAAATAGAAGTATCTCTTTGCCATCTGAGAAAGAAGGTCATTAACTGAGTTATTAAAATGCTACTAGCCCTCTGTTATATATTAAAACTTGGAATCTGGACCAATATTTTTGGCATAAGTGATGGTCATTATTGACCTACTTTTGGTTTATGTCATTACTGACCTACTTTCTGCTGGAAAAGTTACACAAGCAGCCTACAGAAGAATGAAATAGGATGGTATAAGTCTCCATAGCGTGCAGTTGGTTGGTCTGGCAGAGATGGTCAACCTGATTCGTCAGCCTTGCCACTCTCCCCCTACTCTTTAGGCCCCTTCCGGGTGGGCACCAACTCTGGACTCTCTCTTACAGCCTTGACTACAGGCCCACAACAGTGACAAATAACTCTGCATGATATGCCAAATTCAACCCTGAAGTAACTCGGCACCATTCCCATTGACTTCAGTGGGTGTTGTTCCTACTTAGTCTCAGGCTCAGTCTGGCCTGAAGAGCGCTGGGTGCAGGGCCGGCTCCAGGCACCAGCTTGCCAAGCAGGTGCTTGGGGCGGCCACTTCGGAGAGGGGTGGCACGTCCAGCTATTCGGCGGCAATTCGGCGGACGGTCCCTCACTCCCGCTCGGAGTGAAGGACCTCCTGCCAAATTGCCACCGCAGATTGCGATCGTGGCCTTTTTTTTTTTTTTTTTTGCGCTGCTTGGGGCGGCAAAAACCCTGGAGCCGGCCCTGGCTGGGTGGCTGACAGTAAGAACCGTGACCAGGACTCTGTGGGGGTCTTTATCTGGAAGCTCTGGATAGGTGCAGGGAAAGCAGCTGCGTGCAATGTTGCATAACAACGGCTTAGAGATGAGGCTGGTGTTGGCGCCTAGAAAAGACCATTGAATTCTGTGAGCAATGAACAGATGCACTCCGAGGGAAGTCACAAAAGGATTTTTAAGAGGAACATATTGATGTGCTGGACTTTGACACGCCCCGACAAGTGAAGAAGCTTCCTTGGTAGAAAAAGGGGGAAAAGGAGTGTATGCACTTACATCCTAATCCAGAACTCACAGAAGTCAATGGGAGCCTTTCCATTGATTTAGTACGCTTTTGGACAGGCCCACAATTCTGATAATCTGCTGTGTACCTTCTACATACACTGTAAGGCAGAAGATGGAGCTGCTCCAAAACAAAACATAAACACTAGTGTCCAATAAGTTAGTATTAATGTTCTAACATATCAGTGCACAAGTTCATGAAGCCTGGGGAATAAGTAAGAATGACTAGAAGCAATAATAAAGGATGGAGACTCTATGTTGTTGGGCCTAATTCATAGCTGATCAAATTCTCAGAGCTATAGGAGAGACTGAAAGGAAACAAGAAGTGAAGAGTATATATGAATATTTACCAAGCTACAATTTGAAAATAAAGAATGCGATGGTGAAATGTTTATGGATTAAGATAACAAAAAGAAAATAGAGATATCTGCAACAGACTGCCAGGACTGGAAGAGAACAAGAGTATCAAGCTGTTGGACCAGCCCCCATGATACATAAACTAAATATCCGTCGGGTACTTAATACAGCCAGACATCAAAGAGATTCATAAATTACACAGAGAAGACTTTATGGTCCAACCAGAAGAGACCCTAAGCTGGATTTGACTCTTAGCAATAGGGAGGAACTGATCTGAAAATATGAGAATACAGAACTCAGCACAGTAAGGAATGTGTTCACTCACTGTGGCTCTATAAGGATGTTAAATGTTAGAAAAGCAAATGTTGTAGAATTAAGAAACAGAATAAGGTACAGTGGGAGAAAATATTAAATACACTAGTAAGGAAGAAGGCTGGGAAATCCTAAAAGACACCATGATTGCAAGGTGTCATGAAGTAGACTATAATTCTTCTACAAAAGAAGAATGCAAGAGCCACAAAGTGACTGATGTGGTTTTACAATTGCCTGCTCGACGATATAAGGTTAAACAAAAAAGGAATGAAAACAGAAAGGTGAGAGGCAGCCAAATAAGAGTACAGAGTCAGCTAACACTTGTACATAATGAAAATGAAATGCTAACCCAAAGGGTTACGGGGAATCAGAAAGAGAGAGAGACATGGATTTTCTTGTGTTCATTTTAATAAAACGGTAAGGCACTCAGATGTGCAGGGTAAGACCAGGTTGGACCAGGATGTATGAAGTGCTGTCTGAGCATGTAAAAGTGTCAGGTCACCTTCCTGCTAGGCAAGGAGTGGGGGGCCGGGAGGGAAAGATGGGGTATGTGACATCAGGCTTAGTAGCATTGAGCTGCAAGTTAGAACAGGAGAGCAGCAGGAGGGCATGATTGGAAACAAAGAAAACTGTGCTCTCTCAAGCATAGGGGAAGGAGAAGAGGCCAAGCAGATCAACACAACTGAGGTGCTAGTCAAAGGAGGGGCAGGGCCAATGTCAGCCGTATGAGTAATACTTTGGGAGAAGGGATTGGAACCAGGGAGAAGTGCAGAGATGAGCATGTCTGATGCCAAGTTTCAGTTTGAGTATGTTCTGTGTTAATGCTCTGATTAGAGATGTATAGTAACTGGGAGAAGACAGATTGCGTCTGGACTTTTCAGCTATAGTCAGATAGTTCAAAGGCCAGAATAGCAGGAATAAAAACAAACTGTACTTTTCCAACCAAGCCAGAGCAAGCTGTGTAACAACTTTTAGAGCCTTGCAAATTTAACAGCAACAGTTGATTTGATTTGATGAGGGAGAATAAAGTTTACAAATCACACGTGGTTCAAAGGCAGTTTAATTTACCAAGCCACAGTAGGGTTCTGAAAGAAAGAAAGAAAGAAAGAAAGAAAGGTGCAATTTCATTACTTTCCGTTGCTGTAAAACACACCGTCATTTAACTTGATTTGAGGAGGAAAATGTCCTCTCTCTAATATTTGTTATAGCCTTTTAATTGCAAACTTAGCTGCTGCTGCTGCCTGGACCAAGCAGTTTAATTTGCAAATCAATCCTTTGCTTAATCTCAAATAATATGAAAGATATTTGTATAAAAACTATATGAATGGGGACCTGGTTGATTAAAACAATTAAAAATGTCTGGAACTATTAAAACATTTTGCTGGGGAAAGTGGGGTCAAAAAAGAAAAAACCTACCATCAGCCCAAACCATCAGAGGGCAGTGTGCAAAGCTCTGAGACAAACAAAGCACATGACAGAAGAATATACTAAGGAATATAAGAAATTTTCCAGAGTTCCTGGCAAGCTTATTGCCAACTCTCAAGATTTTATTGCAAATCTCATGATAGTTGGTATTTTTTAGCTCTACGAGGCAAGTCATTAGGTGAGAATTTCAGCTTTCATTAAAAGAAAAGCAAGTTTCTATGCCTCGTGGTGACAGAGCTAAATGTGAAAACATGACTCAAGCGTAAAAAAAACAGAAGGCCAATGAAAAGCACGCAAAATTTCATGATTTTTAGGCCAAGTTCATGATTTTGGGGGGTCCTGATGCATGATTTTTGAACATTTGGGGCTGAAAATGCTGATATCTTTAAGTTTAATGTCAGAAACATTAAATGTTTTGTGTAATTAGCAGAGTGTTAGATGCTTTATGATAAGGACTGCCCTCTTAAAAGTGGATGAAACACCAACATTTAGAATTTGCTTTCCACAGTTATATAACTGCTCTGCTGCTTGTATAAAATGCATAACAGCAGAAAATATGTCATTTGGCCCACACAAAAAAAGCTTGCTTCATAAAAGGAAACATCAGGAGATCCATGCATTTGCCATCTTGTTTAGCACAGCTAACATAGTCACTATACATGATTTCAACTTTAGAGATATTTAAATACTCTGTAACTTGCAGACCCTGGAAAAACTCTGAGTACTTGCCTTAATCTTGGGTCAAACTATGTTAGCACCCACAGAATGAGAGACTGTATGAAGGCAATTGCAAAGTCTCTTAGCAAATGGTGTCAGAAATGCATACCCAGATAGCTAGGCTTATGAGTTTGCTTGCTGATGGATCCACTGACAGTTCTGTAGCTGAGCAAATGTGAGCATACATCAGATTTGTCTAGGACGGAAATCTTGTTCTCCATTTGCTGACCTAGCAGATTTGAAATCTGGGAGAGCTGACGGTATCATGCGGGGAATATAAAATGCGGTAGAAGTTGTTGTGATCCAGGCAAAAGAGCTCAGATCAAAACTGGTTAGCCTGAATTCAGATGGTACAGCGGTGAACATGGACTATCCAAATGGTGTGCAAGCCAAGTTAAAACAAGATATTCCTCATATTGTGTTGTTATTTATGCACTTCATCACCCACCACCTTGAGTTTACTATTTGTGGATCTCAAAAAAGGAGTGTCTCTATCTTAAAAATTTGAATTTATTTGTAATGCCATGTTCAATGTTTGCTATCTGAGTCTTAAAGGACTCTGGCAATTTCAAACTCTTGCTGATTCCTTTGAGGCAAAACTTTGAACTGTACTGAAGGTCTCCACCCAGGGCTAGTCAGGCCACAGAACAGGAGGTTATGATCAAACATTATCATTTGGCTGTTGCCCATTTGGAAGATACTGAAGGAACTAGTTCAGGGACTGATGGAGCCTGTGTAGCTGTTAGTTGTGACTGCCTAGAGCCCCTGTTTAGACAGGCTGCTAGGGCACCTGGTGGGAGAAATATCAAAACTCTAGGATAACAGGAAATAGAGGTCATTCAGTTATCCTCCCCCAGCTTCTCTGCATTCAACAACCTGAGGCTACATCTACACTGCAAGAGCACATGCTAGATGTACCCACACTAGCTCTAATCTAGCTAGTTTGCTAATCATAGGAGGTAGGATGCTGCAGGGCAGGCTTCAGTGAGTACACAACCAGGAATGCCAGGCAGTCGTGTACAGCCCACGCCACCTCACTGCTGTTTCTAGTGAGCTAGTTAGATTAAAGCTAGCACTGGTACATCTACATAAGCTGCAAATCACACACCAGGCCTGCACTACAGGTGAAGCCTTCGTTAAAGGACATTCTTGAGGCGATCAAGACAGGCAAGTTTGTGACTACATTGTATTTCAGGCTGGACTTCATTGTCATTGTGACTGAAGTTTCTCTTACTTCGCAAAGAGAGGATCTCTTGTTGTCTGAGGCATGCAAACTCTAGAAAATGCCATGGTGGAATTTATGTCTAAGAACATGTCCTTAGGGGATGGTGAATACAAAGGGGTAAACATTTCTGGGTTTTTAATGGCAAAGATGCAGAAAAGCCACATCTCTATGCTTAAAGCTGCTATTGAGAACATGGATGTCATTCATGATCACCAGATTTCTGCTACCACCTTTCCTGTGGTTTCAATTCTTTGACTTTACAGCGACCTACAGATAAAAAATAACTGGCCATTATGGCTGCATATAAACTGTCAATCTGCTAAACCACTTCAAACAGTTATTGAGTGAGGGGGAAAAGGGCAGTGTCCTGCATCAGTGGGTGCCTGTAAATTGTCCCTTATATGCCATCAAATCTACAATACATGCTGTGACAAAGTGGGAATGTTCATAATGTTTTCACTGAATACTGTGTGGGTGCCACAGTTTCCCCTATTCATTTCTTAAGTATCTGGGTGGTGGGATAAGGCTGTGTGATTGTTGCAGAGCCTGAGAGGGCAGGGGTGATGGTGTCTGCACAGAGAATGGCCGACACCCTGTCTCCTGGCAACTGATGGCCTAGGCCCCTCCTCTGCAAAGGTGCCAACTGAAAGTGTTCGTGAACAAAGGGATCAGGTGACCTCCTGGCCTGGGAAAGAGACAAAGGCCAGAGGAGGGGCTGGAGGGGGTTTCAGTTTGGAGCTGGCTGGGGAAATGGAGGGAGGTCCAGATGGGTCTCTGGCCTCCCTGCCCCCCCCCCAAGATGGACCTGACGGAGGGGTCCTGTTTCCTGTACCTACAAGCTCTGTTTTAGACCGTGTTCCTGTCGTCTAATAAACCTTCTGTTTTACTGGCTGGCTGAGAGTCACATCTGACTGTGGAGTTGGGGTGCGGGGCCCTCTGGCTTCCCCAGGAGCCCTGCCTATGTGGACTCGCTGTGGGAAGTGCACGGTGTGAGAAAGGGATGCTGAATGCTCCAAGGTCACACTCAGGAAGGTCGAAGGTGTGTAAGCTTCTTGCCCTGGAGACAGTCTGCTCACAGAGAGGAGGCTTCCCCAGAGTCCTGACTGGCTTCGTATGGAGTAGTTCCAGAGCATCGCCCGGTAACTCTGTGACACATGCATGCGTAGCAAAGCTTTTACCCAGCAAGCTACCTGCCTTCCAGGTTATACTGCTTTTGGAGGACTACTGATCTCATTGTCATATAGCACTGACGTGGTAGAATGGGGGGTTTCCACAATTAACATAATCCAAACAAGCCCAGAACATTCCTTATTAGGATGGGGACTTTGATCTGTCTCTTAGTATGTGTATGCATTGTGCTTAAAACCCTGATTTTAGTGTGGGCCTCTGGGCTCTACAAGAAGTATACTAGTAAATTGGATGGTCTCAGAAATTACCATCTCATAAACATAACATCTGCCTCCAGAAAATATTGGAACAAATATTAAGAAAAAAATCATTGAACATCTGGAGAATAACAGAATATTGAGCAATAAGCAGCATAAAAAATCTTGCCAGAAAAACTTGATTTTTTTTTTTTTTTACACAATAACAAAATTAGTGCAAAAAGTAGGAGATATATTACAGGTATATTCCATTTAAATAAAACATTTGCTATAGGGTGTCTCATGAAATCTTACTTCCAAAATTAACTCAAATCAACTTATATGGGAACAATGTGGAATGAAAAGTGGCTGTAGGATATTAAAGAAAGAAGAATGTTAATTGGCAATGTATCAAACACAGGGCCAGTTTCTATCATGATGCCACAGAGCTCAGTGTTAGGCCAAGTGCTGTGTAATATACTATTTAATTCTGTTCTATATAGGTTCTTATACACATCCCCCCCCCCCCATTGCAGTATCTGAGTATCTTCCAGAACTAAAACACATACAGGGCGACTTCTGCTGACAAAATGATGTCCCCCATTCCTCATCCCTGTGGGAAATTGTACGTGATTTTTTTAAAAAAAATATTTCTCCATTCTCATAAATTCTAATAAATTCTGAGTTGCTGTGTGTGGTTAACACCTTTAGTCATGACCTAGAAGGAGTAAACAGCATGCTAATGAAATTCACAGATGATACTGAGGGTTCAGTTTGGCATTAACCTACAGCCCACACATGTTCCCTTACTCAGCAATAAATCCACCCAAAGCTCAACCCTGATCTAGCAAAGCACTTAAGTTCATGTGTAACTTTAAGTACATGAGAAGTCTCATTTGAAGCTGATGGGGCTACTTATGCTTAAAGTTATGCTTAAATTTGATTAGGAATTTAAAGTAGCTTCAGGTTACATTAACTTCTGAGTAGAGCCTCCTCTGGCTTGGGGAAGCCCATTCAAGGGACGATTCAGAGACATCTTCCTCAAAGCCAGTGCAGAATCACAGGAACTTTGTGCAGATGTCTCTTTACCTCATCAGATCCCCTAGATCTTGAATGATACGCAGAGACAGAACCTCCTGTTCATTCCACAGGCTAACCTTGCCCTCCTCTCCTTGCCAACAGGGGTCTCCACTCCTTTCCTCTTCTGTGGCCTCCTCCTGCAGGTTTTACAGATGGCATCTCAAGGGTAGTAACTGAAGCCCCCACTGATTGGGACAAATAAAAATAGACTGGGGAAAATACTAGTAATTGTGCCATAAGATAAGGAACAATCCAGCCCTGCAAGGAAATGGCCTGAATGTCCTAATAGATCTGAACAATCTATTACTTTATTAACTTGAGGGAGAAAAAATTTCCAAAAAACACCCCAAAACTCCACTTTCTTTTCTCCCTGAAGGGAAAATTTGGTGCACTAATCTCTACGTCATTATAGGTCAATATCTGCTTTTGCCCTATTCATTGACAGTTTAGTTTATTATGTTGGTTTCTAAAAATACTTTAAGAAACAAAACATATGACTGACCAGTGCCCTGTGGCTTTCTTCCTCATGTGAAAACTTCAAAGTGTTTCTCTAATGATTCTGTAACATATGACTGTTGGCAACAGAGGATGCAGTTTTACTTGACAGGCAATTATTGATGAATAAGTAGGTAAAATAGCTAGCGGGATAACAGCAAATGATGTACAAACATATCTTCTATGCACTCTATTTAAAGGACAATGTTAAGGCTAGTAGGAATGTTAAGGGGTGGGGTAGGGACGGAGCCTAGGGCAAAAGGGGCAGGGACGGGCGCTAGCCTCCCCAAGCGGGGGATTCACGCACCGCCCATGGACTTATCCTGCCCGTACAAAGCCCTCTAGTACTGTGGTGGGGCATTGGGTCAGCCTTCCCTCAGAGGAAAATGTGCCACCTACTGAATTGTCAACATCACCTCTTACTGGTATCTAGGTGATCCTTTCGAAGGGGATGCTGAAATGACTAAGTAACATTCTGTTAAAGCAACCTGCAAAACAGACTTACTCCCAGTTAGAAAGTCCCTCTTCAAGGCCTTGATTCAGCAAGGCACTTAAGCATACCCCCATCTTTAAGCACGTGAGTTATCCCATTGATATGTGTTTAAGCCTCTCGCGAACTTGAGCTCTAACAGTTGACATTGGTCCTGTAAAAGTCAGGCCGGGTGAACTCATTTTGCCTTTTTTTTTTTTTTAAAGCCCACATGAACACTATAGTATTAAAAGATCAGCCTGAATGTTATTAGGTTATTAGGAGAGACTGTTTTTTAAAAAAGGAGCAAAAAGGAAGACAGGAAAAAAAGAAAACGAGGGGGGAAAGATAGTGAATGTGGAGCCAAGAGTGGGCATAATGAAAATTAAACACTGACTGAGTATGAAAGAAAAGGAGCAGAGAAGGGAAGGAAGAGACATTTAATTTAAAAATACATCTTAATTACGATGTGTAGGGCACTTATTTGTGCCAGCATAGTTTTTGGGGAATGTGCTATCCCCTAACACATAGCCCAGGCCTCTCTTTTAGCTACAAAAACATTTTAAAAATTGAATCTCCCTTGGAGAAAGAAGTGGATTAAAGTTACAGAGGGAAAAGGTTCATAAATCCATGCTAACTCAGTGAACCCTCAAATTAATTTGAGAGGTCTGCAAAACCTCAAACTCCTTGAGGTTCACTTATTCCTACTTTATTATATAAAATGAGTGACTATAAAGTCCCAGTATAATAAAATCTGGATTAAACTGTTGCAGCATTTAGCAGAGCCAAATAATGTTGCCAAGTTGTTCTTAATACTTTTAAAATGAAAACACATACAAAAAAATGTAGAACAGGGGTCAGGAATCATAAAAGAAATACTGCCAAGCCTCTATCGCGGGAGATCTGGATGGCAACCTATGCACTGTTCAAACAGATCATTACCTGTCCAGCGCAGTGGCACGCTGCTACCTGTACATGTTTTTACGACACCTAAATCTGAGTATTACAAGTCTGAACTCTTTCATCTGTCAAATTTAAGCTCAGCTCCTGCCATCTGATCTGCATGGGCAGACCCCTACGCTTGCCCAGAGCCCTGCTGAAGTCAAGAGATCGCCTGCACAGATCCAACTGCAGGACCAGGGTCTTAGGTTTTAATAATTGGGACAGGGACCAGGTGCTCAATCCTACAACTCTTACTCATATGCACAGTCCCTATTCATGCAAATAGCCCCCAAAAATACCTTCAGGAGCCCATGAGTCTCTTTGTAAATCAGTCCCGGAATGCACTTCACTCCCCCCCCCCCCCCCGCCCTCATGACAAGTCAAATGGTGAATAGCTGGTTTCGTAATGCCCTGGATGTTGTCCACAGTACCTATCTATGGTGCTTGGTACCTCCTTTTCTGAGCCCCTTGCCTCCCTGGCCACCACCAGACACGTCGGCAAGGTTTACAGACAAAACTGCATCCCATTGACATCAGTGAGATTTCTCAAGTGAGTAAGGACTGTAGCATTGGTCCCTATATGTTATTCTATGTATACACTGAGCACACCACTCGTGCTCAACAATAACAGAGGAACACTGGCATTGCCAGACTGGATCAGATCCATGGTCCAGCTAGACCAGTATCCTGACAGCAACAATGGCCAGCATCAACTGCTTCAAATGAAGTTTCAAGACACCTCTCATTAGGCAGACTTGAGATAATCTGTTACCAGGGAAGTCTTCTGCTAACTCCTACTTGTTAGAGATTGGCTTAAACTCTGAAACATTATTTTTTATATCCTTTCCAACTTTTTTTAAAAGTATTTACAGTTCCACCTCTGGATAGAAGGCAAGGGGGTGAACTGGGAAGGCACAAATAGAATCTTTTAAACTTTCATTTCCTAGTTGAAAACCTTGCAGAGTTTTGAAGGGAAATTGTGATTTTTACCTCTGATACTATATTGGGCCATATTCTAGGTTTGGATATGAACATGGGGTTCCAGTTGATTTACATGTTTTTGTGGGGGTTGTTGTTTTTTTTTACCAAAAAGCTTCTCAAATATATATATATATATATATATATATATTTAAATCTCTTACAAAAGTACTGAAGTTTTTATGAAACACAAATCTTCTTTGGGTTTTCCTCTCCCGAATTCATAGATTTTTAAATGCCAGAATGGACCATTGTGATCAATTAGACTGATCTGAATGTGTGCAAGAGGAGACAATTCCATTTCAACTCTACCTATCAATAAAAGTTACATATATATGACTTCTGGCAGCGTGGGTGGATTTTTCAGCAGTTCACAAGAGGGAATTCTAAAGCTAAGGGCAGTTCTTTGCATACCTCTTCTCCACTGGGTTTCCCCTGCATCAGAAACTAAATGAAATACCACAAGACAAGCTATGCTTATGCCGGACCTACTGGAAATGGAAAGTCACAGAAATATCCCCAAAGAAAGCCAGATCTTGCAACATTTCCAGGCCAGTTCTGCAGACCCCAATTTTTCCTATAGTTGGCTGAATATCCAGACTTTCAGGTGCTTATCTGATCTGAACTCCACAATCTCTTTTGAAGTTTGCCCTTCACCAATTGCATCCTGCCTCTCCCTGCAGAAGGAATGGTCAGTAGGTAAGGAGGACATTAAAAATAATAATAAAAAAAATGAGTACATAACACAACAGTTCAATCTCAGCTTTTTATTTTTAACTGTCTCCAAAAATATTTGAGCTGGCCAGCCAGACGGTAAATTATTGGACGTTTGACACTGAAGTCTGGTCTGGTCCTATCTTAGAATATTTGCTATGGTTCCATATGATATCAAAGTCTAATTTACAATGCAATCTATGTTCCTTTACAGAGCCAAATTCTGTTCTTAGTTACACAAGCGTAACCCCATTTACTTCAGTGTGGTTGTGAGCATGTAAAAGAGTAGAATTTGGCCCACTGGATTTATTTCAAGTTCACAGACATTCTGTAAAGCTTTGCAATTAGGGCTGAAAACTTTCTACTCATACAAAACTGAACAACCTTGCCCCACCCCCGCCCCAACCTCCTCTGAGGCCCCACCCCGTCCTGCCCCTTCTCCGAGGCCCCAACCCCCACTCACTCCATCCCTCTGTCACTCGCTCTCCCCACCCTCACTCACTTATTCATTTTCACCAGGCTGGCTCAGGGGGTTGGAGTGCGGGAGGGAATGAGGGTTCTGGCTGGGGGTGTGGGCTCTGGGGTGGGGCCAGACATGAGGAGTTCAGGGTGCGAGAATGAGCTCCGGGCTGGGGCAGTGGGTTGGGATGCGGAAGGGAATGAGGGCTCCACCTGTGGATGCAGGTTCTGGAGTGGGGACAGAGTGAGGGGTTTGGGGTGCAGGAGGGGGCTCTGGGTTGGTGGGGTGGAGCTGAGGGGTTCGGAGTATGGGACGGGGCTCCAGGCTGAAGCAGGGGACTGGGGTGTGGAGGGGGTATGGGCTCTGGGCTGGGGGTGTGGGTTCCGGGGTCTGGCCAAAAATGGGGGGTTCAGGGTGTGGGGGGGCTCTGGGCTGAGGCAGGGAGTTGAGGTGCGAGGGCTCCCGCTGGGAGTGCGGGCTCTGGTGTGGGGCTGGGGATGAGGGATTTGAGGTGCAGAGGGGGGCTCCAGGCTGGGGCTTTTGAGGGGTTCAGAGGGCAGGAGGGAGATCAAGTCTGGGGCAAGGGGTTGAGGTGCGGGAGGAGGTCGAGGGTACAGGCTCCGGGCGGCGCTTATCTCAAGCAGCTCCTGGAAGCAGCAGCTACTATGCAGAGGCACAGCCAGGAGGCACTGCGCACTGCCCCATCTGCAGGCACCACCCCCACAGCTCCCATTGGCCGTGGTTCCCGACCAATGGGAGCTGGAGACAGTACTTGGGGCAGGGGCAGCGTGCAGAGCCCCCTGGTTGCCCCTATGAGTAGGAGCTGAGTGGGGACATGCTGCTGCTTCTGGGAGCTGCAGGGAGCCTGCCTTAGCCCCGCTGCGCTGCCAAGCGGACTTTTAAGGGCCCAGTCAGGGTGACCAGAACCACCAGGGTCCCTTTTCAATCATGCGTTCCAGACAAAAACCGGACAACTGGCAACCCTATTTGCAATATAAAATGACTTATTAAAAATGGTTTGCAATCTAGCCGAAGAGTAATTGTCATAAGTGAGAAATACATTTAAACTAGAATCTGTATTGACTGACACAAACTATCATAAAATGACTGTTGTTTCTAATGAAAGAGTCACACAAATGTTAAAGTTGTAAGGCGTTCCTCGAAAGAAAAGGAAATCCCTAGCTAAAGAGTAATCACTCCTGCTTTCCACATAGCATACTAGCAGTGTCATGGCATAACCTTAATAAACATAACAGGCTACCATTGCCCAGGAGGTATGTGTGACGTGCTTTTCACTTCACTTGCATGCATGCCACATGATGCTATGAATCTTACACTGCTTTCCTTTAAAACCTAACCAGCTGGTGGCAATAGACACAACTTGACTGCTGGTCAACACAGCAATTATATGGTCTTTGTTCTACTTGTGATTTGTGACATTTCTGGAAATCATACATTTCCACCTAATGCCTTTCAGTGCAATGTTCAAAGTGTTTCCCTGGCTTCCCCCAGAGTCACGCTGAAATATGTTTGACAAAGTCTGTGTTTGTGATTAATTGCTGGAAGACTCTTGATGATGCCATTATCTGAACTTGCCATTGTCCAATGCACCATTAACTTCCGTTCCTGTGAATGAAAACGGAGAGATTAATTGTGCTTTGCAAAAGACAGCACATTTGTCTTGTAATCTAGCTCCTTGTAGAGTAGGGTTTAATATGTACCGTAGGATTCAGATTTGTGTTTGCTTTTCCACAGACTTAGAAATAGCTCCCAGTGGCACTTAATGATGCCAATGTAACAAGAGAACTGGTATTGCCACCATCCAGGAACTGAAATGCCAGAAGACCCAACTCTCATTTTGCCCCAAAAATGGTTCTCTTGAGCATAACAGCCTGGAAAACACAAATATACCATAAATAACAAGATAGTCTAGTCTATTCAGATTCCTATGGACCCCAGGTTCATGAGATATCCATAGTGGGGGGGTTTTAAACTATATTTTTTTAAAAGCCTAGTCATGCAATATCATGTACTTTATCAGTCACCAGCAGGCTCATGCACTCTCCATTCTTTCCCATTAGGGTTTTTGTTTGTTTTTAATTTTTTTAATAGCTCAAGGTTAGGCGTTTCAAAAGTTTGAGTAAGCCAAGAGCACAAGTCAGTCCCCTTGAAATGCCAAGGGGCTTGTGCTCCAAACTTGCTTGGTCACTTTTGAAAATCGCACCCAAATATCTGTTTTCCAAAATGTCAAATGCCCCTCATTCTTTGCACTGTACTAATGAGCAGATAACAGAGAACACTGAAAACAAATGCTGAGAAAACCAAGATTATGAAAGTAGGAAACTGGACAACGGATGCAAAGGTGTATGTGAATGGAAAAGAAATCAAACAGGTAGAAGAGTTCTGCTATATGGGGAGTGTGATGACATTTAAATGTGGCTCCAATGAACATATTCATACAAGATTAGGAAAAGTAAACACATTTTTTCAAACAGACCCCAAAGTAATGATCAGATTATATCATGCAATTGTACTGAGCACAGTACTGTACCAAGCAAAGACTTGGACAATGACAGTGGCTCATGAAGTGAGTATTCACCCACAAAAGCTTATGCTCCAATACGTCTGTTAGTCTATAAGGTGCCACAGGACTCTTTGTCCTTTTTGCAGATCCAGACTAACATGGCTACCCCTCTGAAAAGAGATTAGAGGCTGCCCATCACAGATGGCCAAGGAAAATATTACACAAAATCATGGAAAGACAAAACAACAAATGCAAGTGTGAGGGATCTGATCCAGAAGGACATGTTCAAAAATGTCATCAAAGAAAGAAGGCTCAGGTGGGTGGGACACGTATACAATATGGAAGATGGGAGACGTGCTAAGCAAGCATTGAATTGGGTACCTGAAGGAGGAAAGAGAAAGTGAGGAAGGCCAAGGAAGAACTGACAGAAGACAGAGAAAGAGGATATTGAATGTGCTGGCATCACCTGGGGAGAAGTACCACAACTAGTGAGTGACCATAATCAATGGAGGAACTGCATTGCCACCATGTCAGTGGTATAGGAGGAACTAAGGTCTAAGGGAAAGCAAGATAATAGGGATTGTGGAATCTAGGTTTCACTGTAAACTCTTAACTTCTCCATAACGTGTATTACTTCTCCATAATAATAATGCCCTTACATTAATACAATGATCTTTCACCCTAAGTGCTTTACAACATTTTTGTAACTGATTCAGTCTATGCACAGAGATCATTTAATTCACCATTGAAATGCCGCCATTGGTGGAAAGAGAGAAACTGATCACGAGTACCACCCAGCATTTTAAGACAGGAAGTAATGAATACTTTTTCCAATTGAAAATATAATGGGACTTAGCTAAGTAAAATGCAATTGCCCAAGACAAAATGTTGCCTTAAATTAACGAGAGGCAACACTACTAGTCTTACAAAGCGTGACATGGAACAAGAAATGAGTTCAAATTTTCAGTATACTTGATTTTATCTCACATCTGAAAGGCAGTAATACCAGTAGCACAAGAACCGGTAAACTCCATGGTGGGTCATGTACTGAATCAAAGAAATGATTGCCACCAGCTGAATGCGAAACATCCTTCCTGCAGCACCTGGCTGCTCTTTGGAGATCTCCTATTCAAGTACTGACTCAGCATAAATAGGATTTTCATCTGAGCCGTGTCCTTTGGAACTCGGATGCTATGATGAAGTGTACCATAGAAATACCTATGATGGGCAGCCTGACTCTCCTGAGATTGTGAGGACTGATGGAATCACAGCCTGCAATGTTTTGGCTAAAGTTCTATCAGAAGGGCTTGTGATATCATTGCTGCCTGCTAAATTATGCCTTGCAAAGCCATAATTCAGAATTATATGATCTAGGAGGCATTCCTCATGGTCATGAGGAGCTGTATGTTCTATTTCAGGGATGGCAAACTTTTTGGCCCGAGGGCCATATCTGGGTATAGAAATTGTATGGTGGGCCATGAATGCTCACAAAATTGGGGTTGGGGTGTGGGCTCCAGGGTGGGCCTGGGGGTGAGGGGTTTCTGGTGCAGGAGGGTGCTCCAGGCTGAGACCGAGGGGGGTTGGAGGGCAGGAGGGGGATCAGGGCTGGAGCAGGGGGTGG
Source organism: Terrapene triunguis (assembly GCF_002925995.2). NCBI lineage: Eukaryota > Metazoa > Chordata > Testudines > Emydidae > Terrapene > Terrapene triunguis. The sequence goes on from NW_020664381.1 coordinate 7,138,170, forward strand.
GGCATAGAGGGGAGTAAGGGCTCTGGCTGGGGGTACCGGCTCTGGGGTGGGGCTGGGGATGAGGAGTTTGGGATGCAGGAGGGTGCTCCAGGCTGGGACTGAGGGGTTCGGAGGGGGATCAAGGCTGGGGTAGGGGGTTGGGGCACCGGGAGGTGGCTCAGGGGTGCAGGCTTCAGGCGGCACTTACCTCATGCAGCTCCCAGAAGCAGTGGCATGTCCCCTCTCCGGCTCCTATGCAGAGGTGTGGCCAGGCGGTTCTGCTGCATGCCACCCTGTCCACAGGCACCGCTCCTGCAGCTCCCATTGCAGCTGGCCAATGGGAGCTGTGGGGGTGGCGCTTGGGGAGGCGGCAGTGTGCAGAGCGGAACCCCCTGGCTGCCCCTATGCATTGGAGCCGGAGAGGGGACATGCCTCTGCTTCCGGGAGCCGTGCGGAGCGGCCCCCGACCCTGCTCCCTGGCGGGAGCTCAAAGGCCAAATTAAAATGGCTGTCGGGCCGGATGCGGCCCACGGGCCGTAGTTTGCCCACCCCTGTTCTATTTGGTTCAAAAACTATGGAAGACCACATGCTATATGCTTCCTGAGAGGTGCCTGAACTTGTTCCCAGTGTCCCAAAGTATCCCAGGTGTTTCTAAAGCAACCTAGTAGTTGTCTTTGCAGTAGGAGTGAGCAAATATTTCTGTAAAGAAAAGGAAAATAGAAAAAAGAAAGAAAGAGGGGCAGATTGAGAGAGGAGAATGAAAACAATAGTAACAAGGAAGTGAAAGGGTGAATACTGCAGAGACAGTCGAGAAGATCCTCACCTCGGGCAGTCAATGGAACTATGGCAATTTACACCAGCAGAGGATCTGTCCCAAGGTAGTACAAAGCAGAGCCTTAGAGAGAGATCAAAGCCACGCCGAGAGAGAGAGAGAGATAAATGGAGAAGCAGAAAGACAGAGAAAATATAAGCAAAACTAGAAATTAAGGAAAGAGAATAAGTGCAAATAAGGAAAGACTAGACAATGGGGAAACATGACTCAATTCGGAGTGAGGAAGGAGAAAAGGAACAAAAGGAAAAGCTGGAGGGGCGTATGAAATGAATCTGAGAATTGGGGAAATAGGAAAGGGAGAGGAAATAAGCCAGAAATACAAGATCAATGTTTCTTCGTTCATAGTATTTGTTTTTAATTTGAATGAAACAACCTGGCTTTTCCTGAACAAGTAGGAAGCCAAGACTGGGCCATTGCAATCTACGGCCATTACAGACCTACAGTCTCGCAGAATCCGTTATCTTGTTGTTAAGTCACATAACACTAAATCTTTTGCTGGTATATCTATTTCTGCATTTGTAGCACATACAGTTTTTCTCCTACTACATTAGTTTATGGGCCCTGCTGATCCCCTGGGATTCCTACTTGCCTTACCAAGCTGTAGGGTGAATCTGTGTAGAAGTACTTTTTTGCACTAATGTTTTTTGCACTAATGTTTTTTGTTTGCTCCTCAGACTACTAAAGAGCAACTCAGCAGTTCTTACCACACTAGTGTTGTTGCATTGGGTTTAGCTCCTTCCTACACCAGAGCTTAGTCCACTTGTAACCCTTCTGCCCATCTAAGTTGGCAGCAACAAGGGCCGGGTTCTGTATCTAGGGGTTCCGTTTCAATAACACAATGCAAAACCGGCTCGAGCCCCCACCCAGTGACCTGGGACAATTACATACCACCCCCCTGGGTACCTCTAAGAGGCAATACTTCCCCTCTCGCAAGCACGGAGTCTGAGTGTAGCAGAAAATGTTTAATAACATGAGGTAAACGACATCAGCATAAAATTGGAAAAACACCACAAACAGGATTCATAACACAAACCATGAGCAAAACCCACCCCAGCAAATTGGGCTGTGTCCTTTCCTTTTGGCTCTTGAATCCAGCAACCCAAAAAATCACCCAGAGTCCCCAAAGTCCAACACCCCCAAAGTCTCTGTCCCTGGTCAGTGCAGACCCAGAGTAAAAAGGGGGGGGGCACGCAGGGTGTTAAGGGGCACCTTACGTGATCCGAGGCTGGCCAGCCGTCTGTGTCTCCGTGGGGGTTCCGTCGCAGCCTTCACCACGAGCCAGTCCACTTTCCTGCCATCCCACGAACTGCTCCGCTCCACTCACCGACCTGTGAGCCGTTCCAGCCGTCCCCGCAAACAGCTCCGCTCGCCGTTCCTTGGGCCACTCCAACCGGCCGCACAAGGCTCCGCGCCGCTCGCTGCTCCTCCAGTCGTCCCCACAAATTGCTCCGCCAGCTGCTGAGCAATATAGCTTCAGGCTCCCCCACTAGTTAACACAGCACTCGGTGATCTCAGCTCTTAATAACTTTAGTTCTTTTGTTATTTCAGCTCTTAGCGATTTCAGCTCATAGTATAGTAGGGAAGCCCCAGTGCTGGTGCACCATTGGCCCAAAGTAAATTCAGCTCAGCAGCCTGTAACTAGACTCCTAATGGAATCAAAGTTAGTTCTGACATTCAACAGTGGAGAGAAGAGGTGGTGCAATTTGTGTTTCAAACCCTCAGAGGAGGGGGGGGGGCCCATACCATCAGGTACAAATACCTGTCCCCATCCTCTCTCAATTCACTGGGTTTTGTAACCCATGCCCCTTGTCAAGCAAGTGCTACTTAGGTAATGGTGAAGGACTCACTCAGTCCTTCTGTCATACAACAGTTCCACTGGCCTTGATTCACAGAATCAGGGTAACAAAACTTTATTCTTCCTGCCCCAATAATAGAGAAACTGGGGATCCCACACCAGCCAAAGTAACCACTTTCAGTTGCTGTGTTTCAGCCAGGCGAGTGGGTGTGCCTATGCAAACAAGATCAGCCCCTGGAGTTCTTTTCCACACTCGCCGTAATTCACCACCAGATGTCAGGGTAGAGCTCATCCTGACTCTGCTTACACACTTAAGCACTATGCCCTCTTCAGCAGGAAAAATATGTCCCCTGTTTACAGCCACGCTGCAGCTGTGAAAACGTAACTACTTGCACGCCAACTTTTTTTAAGTCTCATCCCACTGGGGCTGCTTTGTCAATGGAGCATACACGTCTCACTCCTCAAGTCCATTATTTCCTTCCTATTCACATTATGGAGGGCCCTCTTCCTTCCTCTCTTCACTTCCAACCCATAATTTTCTAGACACGGGAAGGTGTCTGTTCTACCACCTCCCAGTCTTGTACCAATCACAGCATATGTTTTAAAAAAATGTGCACATACGCTTGTACATAAAATGAAGTACAGTCTAGTGCCTAGTGCCCCTCACACCTGATTGGTTCTTTCCATGCTCCTAATGACCACTGCCAATATCCTCGTAGCATTTTTCTAAGAGGGGCCCTGTAACAGGGTTTACTCACCATTGGGGATTAGTTACTTTCAGGTCAGATGCCCCCTTCTGACTGTAGCTCACATGGTGTCCCTCCTCGCTCTATAGGGCTCCAGTGCTCCCTCTTCATGATTCAACCCTCTGGGCAGGTCACTGTATAGTCATCCTCTTCCAGGGTAACAAAGTCCCATTAAATCAGCTGTCTTCATGCCATGCCAGACAGTCTTCCAGTCCAAGGCCAGGTCCTGTCCCACTTTCCCAGTGTCCAGTAGGAGAACCCAAATCCACCCACTACTCCAGGTTCCAGCCCAGGGACCTTATATATAACAACTATAGCCAGCTTGCTCCCAGGCCCTCTTGCTACTTCCCAACACTCTCCTTCCCAGCTGAACTTCATCTTCCATTAGGCTTTATTGATGCCTGGCTCTCCTCCAGGTACAGCATATAAGGTTAATTGACCTAATTTAACCTACTCTGCCTTGTGTAGGGTACATATCCCATCACAGGCTCCCAGTATTCCTTTGCCTGGAAGCAGTGCTTAGACCAGGGGTCGGCAACGTTCGGCACGCGGCTCGCCAGGGTAAGCACCCTGGCGGGCCGGGCCAGTTTTATTTACCTGCTGACACGGCAGGTTCGGCCGATCGCGGCCCCCACTGGCCGCGGTTCGCCGTCCCGGGCCAATGGGGGCGGCGAGAAGCCGCGGCCAGCACATCGCTCGCCCGCGCCACTTCCCGCCGCCCCCATTGGCCCGGGACGGCGAACCGCGGCCAGTGGGGGCCGCGATCGGCCGAACCTGCCGCGTCACCAGGTAAATAAAACTGGCCCGGCCCACCAGGGTGCTTACCCTGGTGAGCCGCGTGCCCAACGTTGCCAACCCCTGGCTTAGACCATAACTTGTCTCATCATTCAGCCTCCCCTGGAATGTGTCCAGTTTGTCAGACCATGCTTGTGATCTTCAATTGTCCCTAAACTCAATTCAGCTGGTTTTAATTAAAATTATTTTTTTTCTAGTCAAAATTACTCACACAGTGAAAAGGCTAAGCAGACTCTAAATACAGATAGATGGAAGGTCTGCAATAAGCATAGCTAGCTAGGCCTGGCTGTGAGCTACATCCCAACGGTTAAGATGGATGAGGCTCTCAGGGAGCAGAACATACTTTATCCCGCATAGCACAAGATTTGTCTTTCAGCAGCTCTCTCTAGGCAGTTGTGCGACATGACCCAACAAGGTGTTCCCAGGATCAATGTTTCTCCATGTGTCACAGTCTTCTTGAGCTTTATCAGGCCAGGCATGAAAAGCTTTCATTAGCATGTTGTACATTACCTCATTCTTTATTTCAAATGCCAATGCACAATTAGAACTGTACTCCTAAATGACCATATTTAATGAAGTGTGGCTGTATCTGTGTTGGTCCCAGGATATTAGAGAGACAACAAAAGTTGGTTCAATAAAAGATATTACCTCACCCACCTTGTGTTGAATTAAGTTCATTATTGCTTAAAAATACACAATCCTTTCACGTTTCCTTCTGCTTTTTCATGGGTGCATATCACTATCAACATTTTTTCACCATTTCAAAGAACTCTTTGAGCCTGTGTGAGGGATAAGGTTTTGTAAACTAGATCTACAAACCTTTGCTATATAAACCAAATATTATTATTGGCATTACAGTAGCAACTAGAGTCCCCAAATGATATTGGCGACCCCTGGTAGTAGGCATTGCACATCGTGTGAGAAAGTCCCTTCCCCAAAGAGTTTCCAACCACATAGAGAAGACACAGGGCAGAAGGGAAGAGACAGATGAAATGACTTGCCCCAGGCCACACAGCAGGTCCACAGCACAGCCAAGAAATAGACTTCCGTCCAGGGCCCTATCCAGTAGGCCACATTGTATCTCATAAAAAAGGAGTCCTTAACCTTTGCTGCTAACACGTGGTATCTTTCAAAGGTTATCTACATCATGTGGATGTCTGAACAAATATTCCCCTTTGAAACTGTTTTATGTTAATTCCCTTCCTGCTGGGGTTCATGCTTTTCCCTGACTGATGTATTGGGTAGTACAGTATAACCAAACTCACTACAATTTATTTAGCAAATACAGTTCATTTCAGATAGCCTAGCTTCCAGCTATGATTGTAAGCCTGAATCCGAGCCAGTGCCACACGTCCACACAGCTATTTGTAGCACACTAGCACAAGCCCAGTTAGCACAAGTCTGTCTGCCCACCCTGAGGGGCTCACTCCCAGCTGCAGTGGAGACACACCCAAACAGTTTCATTTAGGGCCAGACTGGGATACTCTTACTCCTATTGAGTAATACCTTATGATCTAATGAGACAACTCATTACGTAAGGTTCTATTCAGCATGAGTAAGGGAATCACATTCTGGTTCATAGCTGCAAAGACTGTGTAGCCGAGTGGGTAAAATTGTTGCCATATTGTAAAGGGAACAAATTCAAATCCTATTAAGTTTTTGGGGAGGGGAGTTATTTCTATTAACTTTCTCTGTTAATGCGATTATAAATTCTTACCATTTTTCTGAAGCACAAATAATCTGATTGAAAACATTTCACGTGTAACAGAATAACCAAGTTAGGAAAAGAAGAGTTCAGCTATCTACAGATCTGGCATCTACAATATAAAGATGTGTTAGAAGAGGGTTAGTCAAGGTTAGAAAGAAAGGGCTAACTTGTTCTCTCTCATAAGGTTTATAAAGCCACACGTGGGAATTCTAAATTACACAGAGGAGTGGAGAGAAGATTAAACCTAAGTATGTATTGCTTTATTTGGCCATTTATTGGCTAACTCTTTTATATCATGGCAGTTTTCAAAAATATCACACCTTTATATTGCTTAACTGTTCTTTTAAAAAAAAACTTGGATTTTTTTATTCATAAATGAGCACCTGGAAGCCAGAAAGGAACACCAGAAAACCTCCAAGCCCCAATTCAGCAGGATACTTAAGCATGTTCTTAAATTTAAGCATGTGAGTACTCCCATTGGATTCAATGAAACTAGGCAGATGCTTAAAGTTAGGCACATATTTAAGTACCTTTCTGAACTGGGGCTTTAATAGGTTTATCTGCTGACTATAAGCAAAAATTAGAATGATTTTTTATTGATGATGAGCATTAATTAAAAGCAAGATACATCAGCTGAATTTTTTTTAAAATTAACCACCACTCCCCAAAAAAATCTTTGTCAGTTTTATATAATGAAACCTGGGTGATATTTTTCATGTGAAACTTCAATGTAAAATATTTTCAAACATAAGGCTGAGTCAATCTGGCTCTTGTTTAAAATAATGATTAAAGCATTTTTCAAAGAAGGGGCAAACTTCACAGTCCAGATTTTGTGAACCTCTTGAACTATCTAGCTCAAATTCATAAAATCTTTTCTCTGAAATTTCAACCCATTTTTAAAAGATAATTCTGTTTTAAAAAACGAATAAAGCCTTGTGTATATATAGACCTAAGGGAAGAGTGTGCTATGCATTAGGTATAGAAAAATACCCCTTAAAAAGTGAGGCTGGTATGCAAAGCTGTTCTATACTGTACATATACTGGACCATACGTATATATTCTTCATCTGATGTAAATCAGCATAGCTGCATTGACTGCTATGGAACCATGCCAATATACAGCACTTGAGGATTTGGCCCAGTGTATTTATTTTATCATTAGATTTTTTTCCCCTTTTTCCTGAGTTCTACATCTTTTTTCAGTTTCTCTTGTTTATTTCTACATAAGATATTTCTAGGACCCCTAGCACCCTACCACCAAGCATCCCACAATGCCTCTGTGCAATAGGGCAGCGCTATTATCCCCATTTTACACTGAGGCCCACAAACACTATGGGTATCTACACTGAAAATAATTTAAAAAAAAATAGCAGCAAGTCTCAGAGCCTGGGTCAACGGACTCGGGCTCATGTTACAGGGCTAAAAATAAGAGTGCAGACATTCCCGCTTGGACTGGAGCCTGGGCTCTGAGACATGACGAAGAGTGGGGGTTAGTCTTATAGCCTAGGCTCGAGCCCAAGTGGGAACAGCTACCCTGCTACTTTTAGCCCCAAAGTGCAACGCTGGGAGCAAGAGTGTGTTGACCCAGGGTCTGAGACTCGCTGCTGAGGCAGTTTTGTTTTGATGCAGTATTACACTTCGAGCAGGAGATGTACTTCCCAGCTCAAGGAGATATACTTGTGCTAGCTCTTATTGAGCTAGTGCACTAAAAACAGAATGTAGTCACAGCAACGCCAGGGGCTAGCCACCCCAAGTACCTACCCATCCCAGACGTGAAGCACGTACTTGGGACAGCTAGCCATCCTGTTGCTCATGCTGCCACTCCTACACTTTCTATTTAGCATGTCAGCTCTACGACAGCTACTGTGAGTATCTCTTGTTGAGCTGGGAATAACACCCAAGGACTGCAAGTGGGGGGATTCCAGGATTTCTGGATGTGTAGGTCAACCAGGGTCTGCAGCATTCCAGTTTGCTGCCTTAGAAGAACCATGATGGTCCTGGTGCATCTCCCTCTCCTTTTCCTGGTAGGATGCCTAAGCCTTTCTCCCGTCTTCTCTGTCTTTCTCCATGCTGTCGGTCATATTGGCCCTCCAGGCCCATTGTTCACAGTCCAATGCAGCACTGGCCTGCAGGTTCTCATTGAACATGTGCTCCCTAGTCTTCTTTCTCTCCTCATCAGGGTCAGGCATCCTGCAGGTGTGGAGGGGGCACCCCTTTAGGCCACCATGCCAGAAGTTGCTGATAAAAAACAGACAAATGTGCCATTGGATTTACAGCCACTACAAAAGGGAAAAATTAGTCGCAAAACTCCCTTCCCTTATTCCCATAAACACTTTTAGTAAGAAATGCTTATTGATACTTCAGCTTTGGCGTTTCTCTGCTTCAGCCCCAGCCATGTAGTACAGCCCACCAGCGGCAAGAGCGGGAGGGGAAGGATTTTCTGTTGCACGAAGCAGTAACATTTCAGTCCCTATTCCATGGGTATGAGTATAGGGCAATGGCACAGAATATTGACACTTTTTTCCACAGCTGGTGAAGGGACATCTCACTCCTTGAAGGTTACAAAGGCACAAAGAACATTGCTGGTGTCCTGAAGCTGCTTGGGTCCATATGCCGCTAGCCTGGTTACTGCATTGCTGCCAGACAAGCTCATCACAAAGTGGCATGGGATAGTTTCCTAACGTGGAGGAAGAAATAAGGCAGCCATCCCTGGAAACCTTCAGCAGAGGGCTGCAGAGTATGTCCATAGAAGTTTCATTGAGATCTCTCAGGAGGATATGTCATGTTTTTGGGTGCGATCCAGACCAGTAAGAGGTTGTGTCACCACCTACCCTATAGCCCTGCATGCCTTAAACGCCCTGCTGCTGTGGCTCATAGCATGGACACGAACAGCCAGCAGACCAGCATGCAGCGTCCTGTGTGCTGTGTAGCCCTGTTTTTGTGCTTTGATCCCAGGAACCTGCCTACAACACAACAGCCCCACCCGGGTTTCCACCGGCCTTGGTTACACCTGGCAAGATGGTCCCAATACACTTCCAGTCCTGAATTGCCCCAAAACTATCTGCCCTGAGTCCTCTCCAGGACCACTCAGAGAAATAATAAGGCTTGTTTGCTTCTTTAAAGAGTCAATACCCATCCTGTTGCCACATTAACTGGAGTTAACAGTTACTTCAATTCAAACACAGCACTGGGTTGGTTTAGATTAAAAATAAAACAAGTTTATTAACAAGCAAATAAAAGTGAAAACATGCATCTAACAGTCTAAAACTTAATCTAGCATGATACAGTCTTTATTTCAGATGGTTTTTCTCACCAACTATACTTTGTCCAGCATGACTGACTGTCTCTCAACCAGGACCTTCCATAGAAGTATGAAGTGTGGGTTTCCCTTGTCTTCTTAGGTGAAAGATAAAGATGAAGTCACTCTCTTTTCCTTATATTCCCAAAGAATTGTCTTTGTTCTCAATGTCAGGAAAGCCTTCTGGGGATTCAGTCTCCTGTGTCTTTCTGGGGTGCAGGAGCCATGTTAATTCTCTGTCTCTCAAGTTCAGGCTCAAGACAACCCGCACTGGTTTAGCTCAATGGCTTTGTTTATGGCCAATATGTACATTGAGGTAAACCCCCATTCCTTTATCTAGGACAGACCAGGTTATCACCTTTACCTAGGCTAGGCTGTCTTTGTCTTAAATAAACATCATGCAGAGGGAATTCACAACTTCAGAAATAAGGTTAACACATGCATTTTACAATGATATTAATGACCACTGTATTATTAGTTTTTAAATGATACCCTACAAGGCATATTTTGTACAAACATCATTGCAATAGTTTGTAGGATATGAATACAGGGGTTGGTTAGTGTCACAGGATAAAAGGGACATCCCTACATATATAAATAAAATGTTCTGAATGTCCCCCACCTCCCACCCCCACCTAACCCAATAGAGAAATGAAAAGCAGATGCCAACTATACCTCTGTTTGTTGTACCACTATCGTTTCTCGTCTGAGTAAAACAGTGAAAAGTCAACACCTATGTCTTGGTAGCTTGGGATGGGATCGGCACCTTTTAAAAATTTAAACTTTGCAAGGAAAAATGCATATACACACTTACCCGAGGTCCCTTCCCTTTCATCAGGCTCATCCGTGCTTGCCTGGTGGGACTGGCTAGATTGTGGGGCAGTCTCAAATAGGTCCTTGCTTTCAGCATGACTGGAGCCCCCCAGCGCGTCTACCCTCTCCTCTGCCTTGCTTTTCACAGCAGAGGTCTCCGTCTCAGGCTTCTCCGAGATATCCACAGTGGTCTGCATGGTGCTGGTGGGGTCTCTGCCAAGTATGGCATGCAGCTTGTAAAAGCGGCAGGTCTGTGGCTCAGCATCAGATCTAGTGTTGGCCTTCCTGGCCTTTTGGTATCCCTGGCAAAGTTCCTTCACTTTCACACAGCACTGCCGCTGATCCCTGTCATAGCCCTTCACCTGCATCCCATGTGCAATCTGTTCACAGATGTCCATGTTTCTATGGCTGATCCGTAGCTGAGCCCACAGGCCCAGGAGATCCAAAACCTCCTGTCTACTCCAAGCAGGAGTGTGTCCAGTGTGTGGAGCCAGCACATTTGGTTGGGCAGTTCCACACAACAAGAGAGAGCTGCTAGGTGTGCTCGCCAAGGTGGGAAATCAGGAACAGGCATTTCAAAAACATCTGAAGGAGCTTAAAGGGGGGTGGGTGACTTCCAGTATCTGTGAGGGGTCACTGTCACAGGGAATGGGGCATCATGTGACAGCTTCTGGAGGACTGTTAGGGTTGACATAGGCCATCAGTATCTGTATTTGCAGTGCATCAGTCTCAGTAGGTCAACTATGACTCCACGCCATTCGGGGAAGTAGTTTTACTCTGTCACTGTAACAGGGTGCTTATGTCAGCCAAAGACAAATCTGAGTGTAGATACATGCACAAATAGGTCAACGCAAGGCAACTTACAGTTGGATATAAATATGCACGCACTCAGACCAAATAAAGGGCTCAGTCCTGCAACCCTTTACTCATATGAGACTACTTGCATGAGTAAGACCCACTCATGTGAGTAAAGGTTTGCAGGAACAAGGACCCCATCCTACAGGCCTTTAATCGTGTTAATAGTCCCTTTGATGTCAATAGGACTATTCATGTGAGTAAACATTTCTCACCCAAGTATAGGTTGCAGTCTTGGGTTCCAGAGCTTTAATTTGCATAGTTGTAATGCACTGATAATTATGTTTATTTAAGAGCCCTTTTTGTACAACGAAGGATTAAATTAGCAGAGAATATTTTTAAAAGATTGATGTTGCAATTTGCCTCTTGGTCAAGCTTAAGCACGCTAAGAAATATTTCTTATTTTTTGCAGGAATTTTATAATAAATCAAGCCAATTCCCTTTCATAGTGGGGTTGATGAGGTAGTAAACTTACAAAATCTGCAGAAAACATGCTTGTAAACTTTGTTAAAGAACCACAAAGTCAGAGGTCTGGCATTAAAATACATGCATAATTTCACCGCAATTTCATCGAGATACAAAAAACAGGCTCAAGAAAAGACGGGAAGAATTTTATGGTCCCATCTTGGGCAACCCTCAGTAACTGCTTTAATAGGCTTATAATGATTATGTTTACTATTTAAAAAATCATTCCAGGTTCCTATCATTATATGTTCATCTGAACACATAACCACCATGATGTTGCTCCTGGCTAATACATGCCATGCTATGCCATAAAAAAAGCAAGGGTACAATATGTTTCTTTGTGCTTCTCTCTCTTAATTTGCAAACCAGATGCAGTGACTGCACTGGCAGCTCCAGAGCCCTTCCAGCAAAAAACATAACTTTGGCAGGTTAATACTAGTTAAGGGCATATGGTTCATTATTCTCTGTGGAAAAGATAGCCATAAATCAGCCAGCTGATTCAGAGCCTTCTAATTAACAGAAAAACATTTGGCTAAAATTTCATGAGGGTTTTTTTTTTTTTTTTTTTTACATTTTTTTCAGTTTAAATATTTATTTTTCAAAAAAAAAAAAAAATCCCCCATACCACGATGTGAATGATGGAGTAAATTTTGTTGCTAATATCATAAGGATGTCTTTATTTGTTATTGTTTCAAAATGTCTTGTTTTACCCCTTTCTGATTTGACATTAATTTAGAGATGATATAAAATCATTCTGCATGATCATAAATCATAATTTGGGGCAGTCTTTCCTGAATAAAGCCAGACTGTCTTGTACTTTGAAAACCAATCAACAAGGAAGTACGGAACTCTTGAAAAGAAGCAGGGCATGCTGTTGGATACCAGGAAGAGGCTGAATATAGAGAGTAGGCCAAATCTTGACTGAATGTACATACTTCCCACAGACTTTTAAGGAACTCATATGTGTGGTTCCAAGGGTGGGATTTGGCCTATTACCTTAGTAAGGGCTAGTTAGGGAAATTATAAAGTCCTGAAACTCCTCACTGCAAAGGACGCAGAAACATTCTTAGCAGCACAAAAACGTAACTTTCCTGACTCCTATATGGATGTTTGATTGGATGTAAGGCAATGTCCACAAGGGACACTCAGGAAAGTTAAGGCAAAACAACTAAACATGTGAAGTCAATGTGTATATCCTCATATGGATTCTCTCATGGGGAAGTAAAGTGGTCTTAGTTCACTGAGCCTCCAAGGAGGATTAAGTTACAGTGAACTAAAGCTCATTGACTTCACATCTTTAGTTGATGCAACTTAACTTGCCTGAGGCCAGGTCTACACTACAGACCTATATCTGTATAACTACATTCAGTGGCGTCGGAACTGGGGGTGGGGGGGCATAGCCTTCCCACATTTTGAAAGTGGATGGGCCTGGCCCATCCAATTTTCACCAGGGCAGACCCCGCCCTCTTCCCTCCTCCTCCTCCCTCCTGCAGCCCCATCCCCAGCTTGGCCAGGGGTGGGCTCTCCAGGGGAAGAGGAGAGGCAGGGGTGGGGCCTCGAGGAGGCAGAGGTCCCTGGCACCAGACCCCCCCACTTTTGGGAATGCTCCAATGTCCTTGACTACATTGCTCAATGGTGTGAAAAATCCACACTCCTGAGCAACAAAGTTATACTGACCTAACCCCAGGTGTAGACAGCGCTATGTCGATGAGAGAGCTTCTCCCGTCGACACAGCTACTGCCTGTTGCAAAGGTGGATTAACTACGCCAACAAGAGAAGCTCCCCCATCAGCGTTGTAGAGTCTTCACTGAACCCCTACAGCTGTACATGAAGACAAGCCTTGAGTGTCCCTGTATCATTACCTGTTAGGTTCATTCCCTCTGGAGCACCTGGCATTGGCCACTGTCGGAAGACAGGATACTGGGCTGGATGGACCTTTGATCTGACCCAGTACGGCCATTCTTATGTATAGACAAGCACTAAGGCTCTGCTTTGACAGCAGTTGAGCACATTGTACCAGGGGGCTTTGGAGGGCAGGGCAGCCTAGTGGTTGGAGCGTTTGATTTCTGGCTCCTTGCTTGATTGAGGTGCTTCAGTCTTTAAGGCTGAGGAGGAGATAGGGGAACCCAGGCCACCCACTACACCGGATCCTAGCTCAGGGCGCTGTGTAAGTCAACTCCTGAGTAGAGGACCTCACAGCAGGGAGTCTAAATCCACTGCCCTGGGCTACTTCCTATTGCTGTCCCTTCCGTTTGGGGCATGGCCCCTATAGTCCAAGTTGCAGTGGTGGCTTGTCTCTAATAGTGGACCTGGGGTGGCGTCCTCTTGCAGTTCCAGGTTCCTCTGGGAGGGGCAGCTCTGTGTTTGGTGGGGCCAGTACCCCACAAGGTCTCTGTGCTTCAGTCACCCGGTCCCGCCTTAGGCCGGGTGCTCCTAGGCCTCCTCCTCTGTCTCCTCTGGACAGGGAGATGGTGCTTGCTGCCTTGGCTGGCTGGGTTATCTTTAACCCCTTCTGTGCTGGTGGGGGGTTTCTCTGCTTCATCACACACATGCTTAGCTGTAAATACATGCTTAAGTGCTTTGCTAAATCAGGGCATGGTGATTCAGGAAGGCATAATGAATTCTTTTTTCTTTTCTTTTCACAAATATTGCTGCTAACATTTCCCTGAATTTGGCAGCCACCAGCATATCACAGCGGAGGGATTTCCTCTAGATGGCACTTGAGCTAGATGCGCCAGGACAGCTTCCAAACCTGCCACTCATTGCATGCAGCCGTATTATTTTGAGGTGGGATTTTACCAGCCCTCATAAGTTAATAATCTGGTCAATATGTGAATGGGAGTCATCCAAGTAATGCCCAAGCTGCTGCAAGAAGTTGTTTTGGCAATTCAGACTATGACTTTCTTCCCTCTCAGTCCGTACTGAACCTGTTCTCTAGAATGGTGCCAGGAGGCCCTTCGAGTGCCAGAGAGATTATCTGTCTAACAAGACATAAAAGTGAGGCCCTGACTATTCCTGATAATTAAAGATCCCATGCTATTTTTGCAAGATACTTAATCTTCACTTTCTGTACCTAGATGATTGTGTACTGTAGCAGGTACAGCTCTGATGCATGCCAAGTTCTATTCCCGGGGGGAGAGCTAAGGAAAGCTCTGCTTGCATAATGACTACAAAATCTGGTTTGGCGGATTGTGTCTTCCTATGTGTATGTGCAGTGCCTAGTATAGCAAGAGTATATCTAAGGTCTCTGTGTGCTACCACAACTCTAATACATAATAATGATAGTAATTAATAAAAATAACGATCACAACTAATAATAATAAAGAATAATAATTAGCCTCTCTCCCAAGTCTTCATACTAAAAGCCCTTCAATGATTAATAATGATTCTGTTATTGCTAACACATTAGATAGTGCTGGGCACATATGCCACGTGAAGGTTGAAAATTTCCGTACAAACCATTTTCTTCTAGTGCCGCCCAGTATCACCTCTAGGGCTCTTTTTGGATAACTGCTTTCCCAGCTTTGGCTTCCCATTTTAAGCAGTGGCCCAGATCCTTCATCCTACTGTGACCCCTTGCAATGCACAGTGGCTCCCTAAAGGTGCCATAATCCAGTTTTAGCTGGCTCTGCATGGATTCTGCTGTGAAAGGGAGAACCCAAGGGGAGGCAGAGGCTGACTAGTAACTCTATGCCACCAGACCATGAAGCCCCCAGCATAGGGAGGAGAGCTTGAAGGCACTATGTTCTGGACCCCGCGGGGCTCTGAGCAGCCTGGAGGCTGCAGTAATTTGTGCCAAGAGCAAAACAGACTCTTAGTGACTCCAGAACTGAGGAACACCAAAAGTGGCATACAGTCTACTTTGCGTTTCCCACTCTGGACCTGTGTTTAGCACAGCTCAGCTGGATGAGAAGATGCTGCCCAATATGTGTCTGGATGTACCTTGTTTTCTATACCAAGTGTCAGCCTAGAAAAATGCAAACTGAATAGCATATTGTAGGTAGTTCCATTGTACTGGGATATTATCTTAATAACTAAAGGTAGAATTCTTGTCTTAAGGAGAATCAATATTATTAGAACTAGTGGAATTATTTGTTGCAAATCAATTATCCAGTAAATGTAATCTTTTTCCCTCTTCATGTAGTATTTGAAAACTCATTCTGATTTCTGAGAATATATTCATTATTCCTAGGTATTCATCCAGTGGCAGAGATAGAACAGCTGTGGGCTGTTCACAAACTGTTTGCTGTGATTATTTGCTGTTTGTTATTTGTGTTGAGTGCCTGGGTTACATAAGTCATACGCTGTGGTGCTGGTTCAGCTTTCTGGTTGGAGAAGGGAATTTGTTACACAGGAAAATAAGGCATGGTGGATAATGAATAGCAAATGTATATTCCATGCACAAATGCCCTTGTTCACATCTGCATGTGGGCATCTGTATGAAGAACAAAATAGCAAAAACCATTCATGTGGATACTAAGTGAGGCAAACGTGATCAAGCTGAACAGCCATTTGGAAGCCAAACAAAAGCTCATCAACCCTGGTTTTGCAATATTGCACCAGCTCTGTTGTTCTAAAAATACAAATCATCAGTTTCGCTTCTGTTTGGTTCGATGGTCTCAAAGTTGATGCTACCGAATGCTGGTTCAGTTCCTCAGCTTGACCACAAGAGGGTAATAACCTTCCCTAGCTACAGTTCAACAAATCTGATGCCTGAAAGGGAAGGAGGGAAGAAAGACCAGGTGGAATGCTCACTAAAATGCTAGGACTAAAAAGGATCCATACTGTGGTGTGAGCTAGGCAAATACCTTAGGGTATGTCTACACTACGAGGGTAGTTCGATTTTACTTAAATCGAATATGTGGAATCGATATTGCAAAGTCGAACGTGTGTGTCCACACTAAGGAGAGTAATTCGACTTTGTGAGTCCACACTAACGAGGCGAGCGTCGATATTGGAAGCGGTGCACTGTGGGCAGCTATCCCACAGTTCCCGCAGTCCCCGCTGCCCATCGGAATTCTGGGTCGAGCCGCCAATGCCTTCTGGGTAAAAAAATGTGTCGTCATCCGTCCGTCACTAACGCCCTCCCTCCCTCCATGAAAGCGCCGGCGGGAAATCAGTTCGCGCACTTTTCTGGTCAGTGACAGCGCGGACGCCACAGCACTGCGATCATGGATCACACTGCGACCATCGCTGCAGTTGTGGCCGTTCTCAACACCTCGCAGCTTATCATACACCTTTCCCTGAGGCAGATGCAGAGTAATCAGGCGAAGAGGCTACGACACCGCCGTGATGGCCTGAAGTCGGAGAGTAGCACAGAGCTGTCAGAAACCACGAGCCCCAGCGCCCAGGACATCATGGTGGCAATGGGTCATGTGGATATTGTGGAACGGCGATTCTGGGCCCGGGAAACAAGCACGGACTGGTGGGACCGCATAGTGCTTCAGGTCTGGGATGAATCCCAGTGGCTGCGAAACTTTCGCATGCGGAAGGGGACTTTCCTCGAACTTTGTGAGTTGCTGTCCCCTGCCCTGAAGTGCAATGACACCCGGATGCGAGCAGCCCTGACTGTCCAGAAGTGAGTGGCCATAGCCCTCTGGAAGCTTGCAACGCCGGACAGCTACCGGTCAGTCGTGAACCACTTTGGTGTGGGCAAATCTACCGTGGGGGTTGTTGTGATGCAAGTAGCCAACGCAATCGTGAAGGTACTGCTCTCAAAGGTAGTGACCCTGGGAAACGCGCAGGTCATCATAGATGGCTTTGCCGCGATGGGATTCCCAAACTGCGGTGGGTGGATGTGGAGATGCCTACAGTCATCCTCGGGGACCCAGCCTACCCGCTAATGCCCTGGCTCATGAAGCCCTATACTGGCGCCCTGGACAGAGAAAAAGAACTGTTCAACTACCGGCTGAGCAAGTGCAGAATGGTGGTGGAGTGTGCTTTTGGCCGTCTCAAAGGGAGATGGAGAAGCTTACTGACTCGCTGTGATCTCAGCAAAACCAATATCCCCATTGTTATAGCAGCTTGCTGTGTGCTCCACAATCTCTGTGAGAGCAAGGGGGAGACCTTTATGGCAGGGTGGGAGGTAGAGGCAAATAGCCTGGCTGCTGATTACGTCCAGCCAGACAGCCGGGCAATTAGAAGAGCCCAGCGGGACACGCTGTGCATCCGGGAGGCTCTGAAAGCTAGGTTCCAGAGTGAGCAGGGTAACCTGTGACTTTTAAGTTTGTGGATAGAAAAGCTGAACCTGCCCCCGTTTCTTTACCCAGTTCATGTTGACTATCCTCTCCAGTTACATACCCCCTTCACCCCCTTCCCCTTCCCAAAAAATAAAATCAGTTCTATTTTGTTAATGAACACCGTTGTCTGTATTGCTGTTTTCGCGGGAATGTTTTAAACCGGGGACGCAGACTGTGGCGGGGGGGCGGGTTTAGTGTTCTGATGCAAATGATGCTTCTAAACTCCTGGAATGACAGGCTCCGCACTGGTGCACTGGTTATTTCAATGGAGCCTGCCAGCACTCCTGGGGGGGACTGCGTGTATGTGTCGGCTATGTGACTTTCTGGCAGGGGGGGTAGGGTTACAGATCCCCTGCTGCGTGGATCTGTGAGCCAGGATAAGGACCGCTGCATAAGATCTGTAACTGCCCCCCCCCGCCACAAAGTCACAGAGCAACCCCCCCCCCCCAGAACATGAAAACCACCTCCAAGACTGACCAGAGTAACCAGTGACTGCACTGTGTATGTGTCCTGATGCTGGACCTGACCCCGCCTCTGTACCCTGCTAAAGGTGACTGTCCTGTCCAATTACCAAGCCCCTTCCCCCCCTTCAGACAGACTCTCCTCCAAAAGAACATGATGGAAACAGTAATGAACAGAAACAAACATTTTATTGTGAACCACACATGAAACGTGGGGGGTGAAACTTGGACGGGGGCTTGTGTGAGGTGGGTAGGAAAGGACTTATCAAACTTTGGGGAATGAGAGCCTTCTAGTGCTAGAGCAGTCTGCAGGGGTTGACTGAAAGTTTTAACGGCCCTTGCCGCCCCTCCTTCTTTGGACTTTGGGTGAGGGTGGTGTGGGACTTGGTGGCGGGTGAGGGCGGTTAGAGATAGACTGCAGCGGGGCTCTGTCCTCCTGCCTCCGGTCTTGCAGAACATCCACAAGGCGCCGGAGCGTGTCCGTTTGCTCCCTCATTAGTCCAAGCAGCTTTTCAGTAGCCTGTTGGTCCTCCTGACGCCACCTCTCCTCCCGTTCCATGACTGCTCGGTGCATTTGTGACAAGTTCTCCCTCCACTGTGTCTGCTGGGCTGCCTGGGCTCGGGAGCAGCCCATTAGTTCTGAGAACATGTCTTCACGCGTCTTCTTCTTCCTCCGCCTAATCTGCGCTAGCCTCTGGGAGTGTGCTGACAGGCTGGGTTGGGAGACAGTCGCAGATGTGTCTGTGTGAATTGTAAAAAGGGAGTGAATTCCTGAGACAGATAAATGAAATTGTACACAAAGAACCTAGTCTTTCTCTGTGAACAAGACCATGCACTGCACCTCTCACATGCGCACTCAGGACAAGGTCGAATTTTCGGCCCTAGCCTTCAGTGCCTGTGGACTTGCGGTGGTCTTGGAGTGATCTGAGAAGCGTGGCTGGAGACCTGAACTTCTGTAGCGGGCAATCATGGTAAGCCGTAGACTTGTGGCTGCTTAAAACTCTATTAGTAGCACTGGCCTCCTTTCACATTGAAAGCAATGCCAGTCTCTGCTGCCAGCAATCAGGACAGCATCAACTCTGCCCCTGTCCCACCCCCTCGCGGCTGTCCCAGGGAAAGATCCCTGTATGCTGCCCCTCTCCCTCCACCGCGTGGCTGTAAAGCAGTCCCAATACTAACATTCCCCTCCCTAATTCAAAGCAGGGCGTCATGAGCGATATCACCCTCCTGAGGATCTCAGACAGCCAGAAGGAACGCATGCTTAGGGAAAGCATGCAGAAACCAGGGCCGTATGCTGCCATGCTCTGCCGTGCGATGATCCCGGAGTACTTGATTGTGGCGTGCCGGGGACACGTGTGCTACCACGGAGGGCCCAGTAAGATCGCCCTACCCAGGAACCTGATAAACAGGCTGGAAATCTACCTCCATGAGACCTACGAGGAGTTCTCCTATGAGGATTTCTCATCAATCCCCGGCCATATTGACCGGATTTTCGCCTAGGTGCACTGGGACTAAAGAGTGGAGCGTCTTGGGCTGCATAATCATGAATAACCGGACATTGTAAAAATTTCTTTAAAATACTTGGGACTAAATTGTGAAGAGCCTAAGGCAGAGAAATCATGAGAAACCCTTTGTTAGCATTGTAAATATTCCAGTTTTGTAGCAGATAATTTTTTACTTGTTTAAAGCACTTTGGTAAAAACACATTGTTAATATTATGAATATTCTCGTTCTGTTAAAAATAAATGTTTACATGTTTACAGCACTTACTGCTTGATCCTTCCCCTGATTCTGTGTCCGGGGTAAGGGATGGGGACGGTTGGTACGGGATCTCGGTAAGGGTGATGAAGAGCTCCTGGCTGTCGGGGAAATCAGCGGTGCCAGCGCTGTCGACTGCCTCGTCCTCCTCATCTCCTTCTTCATCTTCCCCGTCCGCTAACATGTCCGACGAGGAACCGGCCGCGGACAATATCCCATCCTCAGAGTCCACGGTCACGGGTGGGGTAGTGGTGGCGGCCGCACCCAGGATGGAATGCAGTGCCTGGTAGAAACGGGATGTGTGGGGCTGGGATCCGGAGCGTCCGTTTGCCTCTTTGGTTTTTTGGTAGCCTTGTCTCAGCTCCTTGATTTTCACGCGGCACTGCGTTGCATCCCGGCTGTAGCCTCTCTCTGCCATGGCTTTAGAGATCTTCTCGTAGATCTTAGCATTCCTTCTTTTGGAGCGCAGCTCGGAAAGCACGGACTCATCGCCCCACACAGCGATGAGATCCAAGACTTCCCGATCAGTCCATGCTGGGGCCCTCTTTCTATTCTGGGATTGCACGGTCACCTCTGCTGGAGAGCTCTGCATCGTTGCCACTGCTGCTGAGCTCACCAAGATGTCCAAACAGGAACTGAGATTCAAACTGCCCAGACAGGAAAAGGAATTCAAATTTTCCCGGGGTGTGGCTGGTCTAGAGCATCCGAGCTCGGACTGCTGTCCAGAGCGTCAACAGAGTGTTGCACTGTGGGATAGCTCCCGGAGCTATTAGCGTCGATTTCCATCCACACCTAGCCTAATTCGATATGGCCATTTCGAATTTAGCGCTACTCCTCTCGTTGGGGAGGATTACAGAAATCGATTTAAAGAGAGCTCTATGTCGATCTAAATAGCTTCGTGGTGTGGACGGGTGCAGGGTTAATTCGATATAACGGCGCTAAATTCGACATAAAAGCCTAGTGTAGACCAGGCCTTAGTGATGGTTTTTTAATACTTAATGTTTGCATTTTAAACACTTGCTGTAAGTGGTCTGTCATTGTTGCTGTGGGACTAAAGTCTGGCTCTAGCTGTACTAACACCCCTATTGTCAGCTCCTCTCTCTCTTTCCCTTTTGGCTGCGTCCCCTTCTCATTGTGTCCTGGATTGGCTCTTGGCCACTTAGCACAACATTTTCTTTCAGTGCTCGTGATTATGTTATTTTTCCCATACATTGTTAGCAACTTTTCAGCACTTCATTTTTCTCTCCTAATGTGCCAGTCCTGAAGTTATGAACATACGTGAAAAAATAATCATTAAGCACGTCAAAAAGCACAGATTCCAGGGTTTAGCAGGAGCTTATAACCTTCCTATGCTGAGTGCATACATTAGCCATATTGTCAGTAGCTCATTAATTAAAGGAAAGCCAAATCAAGATACTGCTGTTTTCCAGTCTTATTACAGGTACCTAATAATAAACTATCAATTAGATTAGAAATTATTAGGCTAGAAATTATATGCACTTTGAAAAGGAAACGGCCAATTTAACTCAGACTTCTCAGACTGAAGTTGTGTTACTTGAAGACTGTATTAGAGTCCTCCTGAAACAGACACTCTAATCTGATTTACATTTTTAAAGAAGTATATTCTGAAAAAGAAATTACAATCTAGAAAAAGAATGTATTAAAACAAGTTAAAATACCTACACTTTTAATCAAAAATAGTGAATGTTTTCATGGTGGAGGTGAATTTGTTAATGTTAAAGGAAGACCTTTGTGTCTTGAAGTTATTTCTAATTCACATAATCATCACAGGTCCCAAAAGAAAAAAAACATAGTTAAATGATAAATTTGTTAGAGTTTTAAATAGATATTGAATGGCGACTATCAAATGAGGTTGGAATAGCTCCAAGTATTGCCAACCCCAAATGTTCAAAATCCATGAGTCAGGCTCACCAAAAACCATGCAATTGGCTTTAAAACCATGAGATTATGTCAAAATAACAGATTTGGTGTTCTCTTTATATGCCTTCTGCTTTTTGAGCTTTCAGGGTGCACTGGGATCACATTTTGAAGCTTTCTGCACAACCACAGGAGCTAGAAACTTACTTTTTCTTTAAGAATGAAGGCTTGATATCATCACATATCCACTTGACTCCAGGAGCTGGGGCTTTAAGGAAAACAATAATTATCAAGGATCTCATGACAAAATCATGAGAGTTGGCACTACTGTGGCTTCTGCATGCGCTCAGATCCACCTTAAGAAAGCTCCAGTATTCCCAAGATTTTCTGGAAACACAAGCTGTTCAGTTGCCCGTATCTGGCAGAAGCCTACAGGTTTCAAGGAGCGGATCCTCCAGCTTCGTTGGAAGAGAACTACAGAAGGGGCCAGTCAATCTGTGCTGCTTAAGAAAAGCAATTTGAACACTTCAAACACCCTTCTAAGCCAAACTAGAAAATGATGTCAAAGAAGAAGACGGAAGTGACTATGCAGTTTGCCTTCATGCCCCTTTGCTTTTAAGACATATGTGCTGTCTCTTACACTTCACACTGTGGATTTTCTATACATCATGACACTCCTGTTCATTAACATGGCTCAGTGAAATTTTTTCATGTAACCTCAACCTATGCAAAGCCCTCCTAGTTCTGGGCTATGGTACAGAAACAAATCTCTTTGGGAGTGACCCACAGAGGGCTGCCAAGTGTCAGGTATCTCCTGGGATAGTCATGCATTTGCACCTTCCCTCTAGCCCTGTCACAATCTGTTACTCAGCAAGGCTGCAGGGAGGCACCTGGGTTCCCCTGCCCTATCTCTTCCTAGACCTATGGGTCAGTGTGGGGCCTGCTGAGCAGGCAGCCAAGCTGCCTCTCTTCCAGTGGCACCACTGCCTCTGCTAGATCCCAGCCAGTGGGAAGATGCAACCACCAAGGTGCTGAAAGAGAATGGTGAGGAGGAGATGGACAGTGGGACACGAGATCAGGCTCCAATAATGCCCAAAGCACTCCCCTCCTGCTGCCCCAGGCTCTCCCGAACAATCCTCTCTCTCCCCACTATCTCATTCTCTCTGTTCATCAAATCCTTCCCTCTAATCCCATTCCCTAAAACCCCAAGCTCCACCACTGCCCTCAACCTATCAAACACCTGCTCCCCACTCACTTCCTAGGTCTCTCAACTCTCTGTTACCTTCCCAACCACTCCCATCTCCTACTTCACCCTATCCACCCCAAGGCTGTCCCAGGTAGGGTGACCAGATGTCCCGATTTTATAGGGACAGTCCTGATATTTGGAGCTTTTTCTTATATAGGCACCTATTACCCCCGACCCCCTGTCCCAATTTTTCACATTTTCTATCTGGTCATCCTAGTCTCAGGCTACACCTAACCCTTGACTCCACTGACCCCAGTTGCCCCAATAACAGTGCAATTCATTATAATGACCCTAAGGGATCCCTAGTTTTGTGGGAGTGGCAAACGGAAGAGTTTACCTCAGGGAAGCAATCTGTTGCCTCCACAACAGCCTCTCTTCCGCCCCAATCTTCCTAATCCCACCAGGTATTTGTAAGCTACCTTCCTTTTTCTGTGCTGAGCAGCTATACGGGCCCCAAGGAACTACAGGAAAGAACAGGAAACATTTCAAGTAAATAAAGGAGAATTTTCAACTTAGGGTGATTGGTACATTCCCCAAAGATCAAGTCTCAACAATCATTACCCTAAATGAGATGACAGAATGCAAAGATTCCGTAACAGGTAAACTTTAATTGAGTCATCCTTTCTAGAGCTGGTCAAAATCTATTTGGCTGAATTTTTTTTTTTTTTGACAAAAAATGGTTTGTTTTGGAATTAAATTTTTTGCAGTAAAAGATGGTACCCAGTGTTACACCCTGACATCCCAATATTCACCACTGTCATGTAATTAGGATATGTCTTATAGAAAGTATGCCTTGTGAGGTGTCATTCTAAAAGTCTTGATCTGCTAGACAGTAATATCTCGTTGGATTGTATGTGCTATCGTCGTATGTGAAGTTATGAAGTTTGGCTATGTATGTGTTGTGGAAACATGTCCTGAGGTTGAAAACACCCACAAGCCGCCTTTCAGGTAAGACAGTAAAAAGATCAATCAATGTTAATGGCTTATTGAGGAAATGCACACAAGCACAAGGATTGCCCCAGGAACTGTGTACAATAGAAACCTCTCAGAGATAGCACTACACAATGGGAACTGTTTGACCCAGGTCACAGCCAGAGAGCTTTCCAGCAAGTGGGGAGAAGATATAAAAGGGGGAAATGACATCATGGGGGGGGATCCTCACTCTCCCTACAACACCACACCTGGAAAGACCTCAGGAACAAAGACTGAACTGTGGGAAGTGATGGTCCCAGGCTAGAGGGATTTTTAGCCTGTGTATGAAAACCTGGGAAAGCCAAGGCAACTTGAGCCTTAAGAGTCTGCCAGCCTGTTTATCACTCAGGGTGAGGATTTGCTAATGTATATGTTACCTATCTAGTGTGTTAAGCTCAGTTTGCAGTTTTTGTTTATTTAGTAGAATCTGCTTTGATCTGTTTGCTATCCCTTATAATCACTTAAAATTTACCTTTTGTCATTAATAAATTTATTTCTTGTTTATAACATAACCAGTTTGTGCAATTCTTATTGCGGGGGAGGGGAGGGCATGAAGCTGTGCATATATCTCTAAACATTGAGGGAGAGGACGAATTTTTATGAGCTTGCGCTGTGCAGATCTTTCTATACAGTGCAAGACAATATTACATTGGGTTTACTCCCAAAGGAGGTGTGAACGTGAGTGCTGGGTGAATCTCCGAGCTGAACCCTCTCATACAGAGCTGACTTCAGTCTGTGTTTGCAGCTGAGTGTGGCCTTACCTGTGTGTGTGTGTGTTAGTGAAGGCTTGAGGGCCTGGCACAGCATAAACAGGGTGAGCAAGCCCAGGTTGGTGGAATGGGTGAGCTCAGTGAGACCCCAGCACATCAGGTGGCATCCTGGGTGGGGGGGGTCCAACCCATCACACCCAGATTGAAGAACTAAATGTTACTAGGCCTATAAGATAGCCCAGTCCCTTGCATTTATTGTACACTGCATCTTTCAGATGAGAATCTCAAGTGTTCTATGAATGCGATTTTGGATTTTTTGCCAAAGGCAAAACAAAAGAAAACAAAAAAAATCTCTGTCCAGCTACTCCCTGCCTGACTCCCTAACTGCACAAAAACAATAATTCTGTGTGTGCATAAAACATGTTTGGGTGTGTGCTTTTGGACACGGAAACTACAGAACTCAACTAAACACAGCATCTATCCATCCACAAGTGTTATGGCTGTCCCTCTCAATCATTTCTTTCACTAAGCCTCCCACCACTAGCCATCTACTTTAAAACACGACACTGTTATTTTAAAGAATTGAAAAAAAAAATCAGTTATGGTATATCAAACAATTTTTAAGAAATAAAGAATAAAACTGGAACTAACAAGATACATGCAAAAGCCAAGCCATTCAATTGTCATGATCTTCTTACGTTTTCTTCCTTTGTCCATTATTGTTTAGCTTAGCTCATAAGCACTCTGAGACATCTTCTTTAGTGTTGGGGAAGCATGTGTGATGACCAGCCTCTTGGCCAACACACAGCTGTGTAGCTGGGGGGCTGCAAGACCTCACATCCTGTGAGGGACAGCACAAAGACGTCCAGTAACATACACTCACAGTGGGTTATATAGTTCTTCTACTCAAAGGAAGCTCATTCTAAGCATTGAAGGCCTCCAGCAATTCAGATCCCCGCCAAGCCACCACTTACGCATTTTTGATTTGGTGGTCCCCAGTTCAATGTCAGCCAAGATAACAACCATCACATGAGTCGCTAGAGCTTGAACTAAAGTGGCAAGGGCTTGCAGCTAGCACCGCTTACAACTCATATCCTCTGTGGATCAGCACCAGGGGGGAAAGAACCCTATCAACACATTCATCAGTGGTTACATATGTGCAACAGTGGTGCTGCATAAATCATAAAAATGTTAGCCACAGTCAGTCAGGGAGCCAGGAGACCAATCATGTGACTTACACTGGGTAGCCACAGTTATGAAGTTATGAATCCGCAAAACCCATTTTCTAAAATTTAAGCTTATCCACATATAGCAAAAAACAAAACAAAAAACACCACCACCACCACACACACACACACAAATCTTGAAGATTTCATGAAAGGTTCATAGGCCCAAAACAGTTTTGCCTGAAACTATTTGCCATCTATTTTCATTTCCATTTTTGAACCTGAAACCAGCCAAGTTTTGTGTGGTTTCTGCTATTGTTATGAATGGCTCGTATGGCTCTACCAACATTATTAATAATTGGACTGCCACAACCATATGACAGTTGCTAACATAAACAAGTAATAAAAATCAAGCTTTGATGCTGAGACTTGACCAGCCCATGTGAATCCAACAGCGTTTGGCACCAAAGAATATTTGAAGAATTTGCATATAATCTGCTTTTTGCAAAGCTTTTGAGAAGGGGCTATTTACACTGTAAGCATGTTTTTCTTCAAGAGATTATATTCATTCCAAGTCAATTAACTACATTCCAACGAAAACAAGGAGAATTTTAAATAAATTATACATTTTCATAAAGAAGGAGAGAGAATACAATGGAAACTCTGAAATTGTGGTCACTTTTAAAAATCCCCCTGTGAGCAGCTGAAAACACTTTCTCTCCTAAAAGACTGACATTTCACCATAGGAGACAGTACAAGGACATTCACATAAAAGGGGGTTTCACGTGTGTTGGTTGCCAGAGTGCCTGTGTTGCTGCTTCATATTATGATTACCATGTTAAAGGCATTAATTGTATAGTCCAGTGTGTGTGAGAGAGAGAGAGACAGAACCATCAGATGCAGGGTGGGAAAAAAGGCAACACCTTGACAGCCTGCACAACAAAAGAGTGAGACACGTGCATATGCCCTCTTCCCAGGAATGAGTATCGGAGTGGAGCTGGTCATTATAACAATGTCTAGAGAGATTTTTCAACGCTAAAGATTCCAAATGCTTTAAAAACTTAGCCTGATACACATACCATCATGATCACTTTACACGTGAAGACAGCTGCTTAACAGCACACCTAGCAATATACATAAGAGTTTAGGACAGGAAGTGTATAAGAATACTGTATCCTGATTTTTTTTTTCCGTTTCATTTGGCTAACAGAATACTCATACTGAACATAGTTACATTTCCATACCTATCCAATTGCATTTGTACAAAGAAGTCTCTCTTAAGAGTTAGATCCTGCAAGTCAAGTCATTCAGCACTTCTGCAAGCCTGAGTGCCCTTAATCGCTACATTGCATTGCATTCAGCACCTTGCAGGAGTTCTCAGCACCGTGCAAGATCAACCCCAGCAAAAGAAAATAAGAAATAAACTTTTGCATGACATTTAGGATCCACATTAAAGCAGATTTAGCAGAGTCTTATAACTGATGGTTCCTGTTTGTAGTTTGAAAAAAACCCTAATGTACAAAGCAGCTTTGGAAATCAACCCCTGGCTCTGGTGAGCAGCTATGCACAGCAAATCATCACTTTGCATTTATACCAGTTACAGGATACGCTGTCAATTCTTCAGAAGTTGCAATAACTTGGAGCAAATTCTACCCTCGCTTGCCTGCATCCAATTGTCTAACTTTGATGCAAACTGTTTGTGTGTATGCAAGAACCAAGTGTGCCCCCATAACATTTCTCACACTCCTCGTCCTTTGTTAAATCAACAGACCATGGGTCATAGTCCAACCTGGCTTTTGTAGCGTGATCCTCAAAAAAAAAGGCCATTACTCATTTGTTTTAGATCAGAACCCAGCGCACTGTGTTCTATGCAGACATATAGGAAACACCTCCCAAAAGAAAATAATACTATTGTTATTCATTATGTCTATTGTGATAGCACCTAGGGACTCCAACGAGGGAACAGGGCACCATTGTGCTAGGCACTGTATAACCCAACAATGCAAAGATGGCCCCTCCCCAGAGATCTCACAATCTGGGATTGCTTAAACTCTTTCCTTGTATGGGTTTCCCAACACAGAGAAAAATTCCAGTGACATCCAAGCTCCTGAATGTTTGAAAATAACTGAAGTGTCACTTCGGTGAGCTGAGTACTGCTTCTGCTGCATTAGTCAGAGGGAGGCTTTCACTGGGTTCAGATGGCGGAGCTGCTGCCGCTGTCTCCAGATCCTGACTCTTATCTCAGCTGTGGTGACTACACAGCAAGCTCACATACTGCATGAGAAACTCCACTAACTGCCAGCACCTGCTCTAATGTCGGACAGATGTCATGGCCAATTTTAAATTACACGGAAAAACAAGCCGCATACCCTAAGAGCAACCAGGGCTTTCAGCTTTTTGAACGCTGTACATTTTACCTATATGAAAATAAAGGAAAACCTGCACTCTGGACCACTTCCAGCAAACAATCCTCTCATCTTTCGAAAGTTTTAAATGATCTCTGGGGTTTTGAGCACAATTAAGTTTCACTATTGGCTATGGTGGCCCTTTTTGGACTGAGCAATTAGCCAGTATTCAGTGCTTCGCTGGGTTATTTCCATTAGGAGGAGAAATGGATGTTACGTGTCAGGTATTGTGTATTTCTTTGGTACAATCCTGTTTATTTACAAAGAATGTACACCAAGTCCTGTTTCCAGAGACAGACAGCCTACATGCTGTGTTGAAAGGTAGAAAGGAAACAGAATTTTTCACTTACAGTACCCACCCACCCACTTCTTGTGTTTATAGCTTCATCTCATCCCTAACTGGAATTTCAGTTGGTCAGTTCAAAGTAATGCGTTTGCAGAAATTTTGAAAAAATCATCCCTACAGAAAACATTAGTGACTAATCAAAAATGGCATCAGCACTGCTACGCAGTGACTTCCTGTTTGAGAGCTGGTTCTGTTTCTATGGTAAAACAATGTCACTTCCACCTGGTTTCACACAAAGGTGGCTTTCCGAATGAAATGCTTTATATAGTACCCTGTTGTCCCCTGAAATAGCAATTTTGAAACATTTCAGACCAGGTGACACATTACTGAGTTATTATTACTGTTTATACAACTCCATCTATGTGTATGGAAGTTTATAAAAACAAACAGAATAAAACCCTACCCTGAAAACCTTAAAATTGAAATGAAGCCTAACAGCAAATGAAGATGAACAGCAACGTGGGGGCTGAGGAAGTGGTATAAAGATCATTTGATATAAACGTGGTATCTGGAAAAAAAAGGTCATTTGCACATTTTTCAGTTGATACTTTGAAATATGTATTTTCTGCCTGAAAAGCTCCTTCGTGACCATTTCATTTTTATTTGCACTGAACCATTTGCTTCATCCATGTCTCCTAAGAGACTGGAGGACTGTCATGAATTCCCTGCAATTTTATTTTAAGCAGATTTTCATCATACTTCAGTGTTCAAAATATTAGCAAGGTACCACTCAGCCCACACTGATGGGTATGGAGACCAACAAACACAAACACTTGAAAGGCACTTGGGAAGCAACCATCCCTTTTTTTAATGCTAACCTCTTCCGAGGGGACACATTACACTCTCATATATTCCTAGGGACCTATTCTGGGTTCTCTTATCCAGCCATATGGATGCGGAGGGAAAGAAGGTGGAAAGAGCTTTTCCTTCCTCTGGCACTTTTGCACAGCAGACACCCAGCATCTGGCTGCCCACCCCACCCCTCACACACACACACACACACCTACCTTTCTGCACTGCCTGGCAATCCGAGGCTGGTGCTGAAAGAAGTACACAACACCTTTTAAAAGAAGACGTCACATCTGCAGCAGCTTTGGAGGCATTCTGCATACAACTGTCCTCCACAGGTAGATTGCCCTCAGCCACTGTTGATGGTGCACTCCATCGCTACAACCCCCCACCTTTCACATGGCTGGGACTTCTAAAAAAAACTGCTGGAAGTTGACGCTAGACAAATTCAGACTGGGCCATATATTGAATAATAAGGATAAACAGAAATATCAAATTGCTAATCATTTCATGAGCACTGTCCGTCATGTACACTGAATGAGATTGGAGTTCTCTAGAAAAAAAAATAGTATCTGATCTTTAAAGCTGTATCATAATGCATATGCACTAGGGGGCTGAATTTAGGATGCACAGGCAACCTTAATTCTGGAATTTCCTAACTTTTGAGTCCCTGACTTTGCATCTTTAATGTTCTTTTAATGTAGGATTTTTAATATAATTTCCTAAGTTTTTTAAAAATGTAAAAAACAATAATTCCACCATGTGGAACCATCTTGACCGCTACAAGGATCATCAAAAGTGTTGGGCTCTTCAGATCCACAGCACAGTCCTCTGCCACTTGAACTAATAGAGTATCTGGTAGCAATACAACACTATTCTCCTCTATGCAGACCTGCTGCTAGATGGGACCATTGTGATCAGTTAGTCTGACCACTTACATACTACAGGCCATAGAACTTCCCCAAAATAATTCCTAGAGTGTGTCTTTTAGAAAAACATCCGGTCTTGAATGGAGACACACACTTTGCCAGTGGGTTTCACAGCTATTTACTAGACAGCAAAGGAATGTTGATACAATGTTGATACAAAACTGGTTCAATTCCAGGTTCTATAGGGGAGCATTCTCTAATGGCTACAGATCCTTCTGTTCCATGCCCCCAGCCTGTTTCCTCTCCTCCTATTCCCCTACTGGCTCCTGCTCTTCTCTTTTCCTCTGCTGCTATCCCCCTGGTTCCCACTTGAGAGCCCCGCTCTCTACTCCTTCTCCTGGTTCTTGTCCATGTCTCCCCACTCTTCTGTCCTCCTGGCTCTGCCCTCCCTCCATCATGTTTCGATTTACCCCACCTCCTGTCTTCTGCTCCTTCCCTCCCCCATCCTGCTCTTCTCCCTGTTCCCCTTCCTGGCCCCTACTATTAAACTCTCTCTCTGCCAAGCTTCTATTACCCTCACCAGCTCCTGCCCCTGCCCCCAACTTATGTCTCTTCCCTCTCTCCTAGGGCTGCCACCTCTGAGACACAGAAAAAATTGCTACTGGACACACAGTCCCACCAACAAAAAGTGTCTGAGCATCAACTACAGTTAATTGTGACGAACATGTTTTAGAGAACCATTTTACACCTTTTATTTTGAAGTTATTTGATCTTTTTTCCTATCTTACCCTAACAGCATCAGCGTGGACTACAAGGGTGTGAATTATATAGCACTCTAATGTGGAAGAAAAGAGCACATTACATCTTTTCACAGGCCAGGCAGAAGAATAACCTGTCAGGCTGGTTAAAAGCTGGCCAGGTGGCAACCTACTCTCTCTCCTGCCCTACTGCAGTCAAGCCAGGCAAGTTCCTGCTACTCCTCCCCCTCCTCATTGCCTGGGCCCCAGCAGAGGGACCTATAAGAGCACAGGAGAAAGTCTCCCTATTCTTAGTTCTGGTGACTGATGCAACAGTAACCTTCCTCCCCCTCCTGCCTCCCCCACAGCCAAGAACAGCCATTCAGGGAAAGTCCTGTTCAGACTCTGCAATCCTGGGATAGATCATGCTGAGTTGTTCTGGGTCGATGGCATTGTGCAGTCTAAATAGAAGTAAGAGCTATGAGGGGATGGTGCATGCTCAGTGTGCACAGAATCTGGAGATTTTAGCTGCCAAACTCTAACAAGTCTCTACTGAGCATGTGTGAACTGAGATGTTTCAGAGGCTTACAACTTGACCAAATGTGAGTGAATTTTCAAAGGGACAGGAAAAGACACATAACTGATCCCAGGGCAACCCCACTGCCAAATTTCAAATTCATGCTCCAAAACATGTAGTGCTAGAGTGTCTCAAAAAAAAATGGTAGTAAGAATTTTTAAAGTTTTAAATTTTAAACTCTATTCTCACAAATAGCTGAACCATTTTAGCTTAAACTTCCCCCCCAGAAAAAAATCACCCTGTGGTGGACAGCCAGCAGGGAAAATTTCAGTCCCAAACGGTTTAAGTTTGGCAATGTTACAAGCAACTGAAAACAGGGTCTGATAAAGGGAAGTGTTGGGCAATCCTAACTAAAGTCAGTGCTATCAGCCCTGTCTTTTAAACAGCTTGTATAATATGGATGAAATCCAGGGCTGGCTCTGGCTTTTTTGCCGCCCCAAGCAACAAACAACAAAAACCTGCAGCGCGGCCGGAGCGGCAAAGCAGGAAAAAAAAAAACCCGGCGGGGGGGCGGGGGCCGGGGGGCGGGGGGCCTCCCTGCGCCGCAGATGTACCCCAGCTAGCAGGGGGAGGGGAGAGCGGGGGGAGAGAGAGAAGGGGGGCAGCCAGGGCTTCAGCGGGGCGCTCGCCACGTGGCTCCAACCGCCGCGCCGCCTGCCGGGAGGGCTCCGCGCCGCTCTGGTCAGCAGGGAGGGAAGGACGCGGGTTGCCCTGCCGGGCTTGCTACAGACCTGGCACCGGCTGGGGCAGACGGAGCGAACAGCCCGCTCCCAGCAGGGCGCTCCCCTCCTCCGCGCTGCCGCCCCCTACAGGGCGGCCAGATCGGCGAACAAAAAAAAAAGCGGCCGTGCCGCCCTAGGATTGGGCCGAATGCCGCCCTGTAGAATCTGCAGCCCCAAGCATGAGCTTGCTTGGCTGGTGCCTGGAGCCGGCCCTGATGAAATCTACCTGTATGCAGCAGGCCAGCGTAAAGACTATGCACCACTTACATCCTACTTCAGCCCCATTTGGAGGGCTTATGTGGGACTTGTATGATGCATAGGCTTTGTCCTGACCCTCTACAGAGGGGTGAATTTTATCCTGAATGCATACATACGGTACAACCAAATAAATGACATATAGGCAGAATTAAGGAAATTAATAATTCTGTGTTCACTTCAGGGTTTGCATGGTGTACCCTATATAAGGCCAGGGGCCACACATTTGAATGATGAGGATAAACAAACACTGAATAGCACCTAAATCAATGAGCACTGTCTATCCTGTGCACTGGATGAAGCAGGGGTCCTGTGAAAAAAATAGTATGTGATCATGTAATTAAAGACTATCATAATGTATAAGAGGGCTGCATTAAGGTTGCATTTCTGAGCTTTTGAGTGCTTGGCTTGGCAGCCTTAATTTTTTAACAGTTTTGTTATATTACAAAAAACTGTTAAAAAATTAAGGCTGCCAAGTCAAGCACTCAAAAGCTCAGAAATACACACACACACACAGAGTACAATATATAGTACATCAGTGAATCAAAATCCCATTGTGAGCATCAGTTTTAGGAAATGCCCAAAGCAAGCAAGGTGTATGCAGAATAGTACATAGCATGTAGCTAATGCAAATTTACTGGGCTGGAGCAGACCAGATATGCTTGAATGACCTCTGGGGAAAGGATGGCTGCAGGTTGTTTAAAAACAGATGCTTTGGAAAGGAACTTCAAAAGTTTATTTAACGACAGTTTCAATCAGCAGTTACCATTGTATCTGATTGTGGAAATGCACATGGATCAGGGCCAGCTCCAGGTTTTTTTCCACCCCAAGCAAAAAAAAAAAAAAACGGAATGCCACCCCTTGAAATGAGCCACCCCAAGCACATGCTTGGAACGCTGGTGCCTAGAGCCGGCCCTGACATGGATGCATGTATTGGTTTACACATACATACATACACATTCCATTTGCCTGGAAGGAACTGGAAAAAATAGTACAAGCTCTTAAAGACTGAGAACCCTAGAACATTAATAATTCAAAATCTCTGTGTGACTCACAATCTTTTATTGTAGGCTATTTGTACTAACCATTCAGGCAAGGCACATTGTTATTTCTTCTTCAAAAAAGCCATAAATAACTTACCATTCGTTACCAAAACATTTTTTGCCATTGATTTCACTTGTAAGAAAGAGTAAATACATAACATGTTGATTTCCCAGCATCTCAAAAGCTCCATAGTTCATTGTTCTAGAGTATAGAAGTATTATTCAAAAACTGTTGGTTTCCATAACATCACAAGATTTTTGGTTTTGTTTTGTTTTGTTTTTTAAGAGGCTCACACTGCTTTGAAAACAACATCCATCTCTGTTCCTTTAAAAGCAACACAATGAAACTAGGTCAGAAAGCCAAACTCGAAGAAGGTTGCATTTATACAAATTATACAATAAAAGTCATATTGTATGCCACTGGAGAAATGAGTGCTGAAAGACCTATTTGTCATCTGGTCCGTCCCTATGTCAGTGCAGGATTGCACCCTACACTAGATTCTCAAGTGCTTTGTCCAGTCTCATTTTAATTGACTAAAACTAATGGGGCTTCTACCACTTACCTTGTAAAAGTATAGCTATATTGTTTATGCTATGAATGTGTTCTGCATGGTAGGATGAAATCTGAGTCAGTCCCATTCTTCTGCTGTGACTCAAAAAGGGCCCCATCCTGCACCTGTTTGAAGTCAATAGGAGTTTTGCCATTGATTTCAATATATTCATAGCCATAGATTTTAACCCTCGCAGGGGCCATTCTGATCATCTAGTCAGACATCCTACATAATATACAGAATTTAACCACATGATTCCCCCATCAAGCTCATAACTCCTGGTTGAGCTAGAGCATCTCTCTTTTAGAAAGACATCCATTCTTGATTTAAAGAATACCAGTGATGGAGAATATACCACATCCCTAAGAAAACTATGCCAATGGTTACAAGTATCAGGGGGTAGCCGTGTTAGTCTGTATCCACAAAAACAACAAGGAGTCCAGTGGCACCTTAAAGACTAACCGATTTATTTTATACCAATGGTTAATTACTCTCAGGGTAAAAAATGTGTGTCTTATTTCTAGTCTGAACTTGTCTAACTTCAGCTTCCACCCACTGGATCTTGTTATGCTTTTGTCTGCTAGATAAAAGATTTATCTCTACTATCGGAAACCTTTTATCCAGGTAGGTACGTACAGAGTGTGATCTAGCCACCTCATTCGTTTTTCTTTGTTAAGCTAAGTACATTGAGACTCTTTAGTGTCTCACCATAAAGCAGGTTTTCCAGACCTCTAATCTTACTTGCAGCTCTGTCCTGAACCCTGTTCAATATGTCAACATCCCTTTTAAAGTGTGGACACCAGAACTGGACACAGCATTCCAGTAATAGCCTCATTAATCCTGTACAGAGTAGTAATAACACCGTGCCACTTCTAGTTGATAGTCCCCCTCTTATACATCAAGGATTGCATTGTTCTCTTAGCTACCACATCGCGTTGCAAACACATATTCAGTTGATTATCCAACATGACCCCTACATCTTTTTCTGAATCATGGCATTCCAGGATCCTCCATCCAAGCAGTGTGACCTACATTCTAAGTTCCTAGATGTGAGACTTTGCATTTATCTGTATTAAAACAGATAGTTGTTCAAGTGAGTCCAGTATATCAAGCAATCCAGATTGCCCTGTAGAACTGGCCTGTGCTTATCACTACTTACCACACCACCATTAGTTGTGTCATCTGCAAACTTTACCAGCAATAAGCTTATAATTTTCTTCCAGTAGCAGTAGGAGAAAATCCCAGGTATGTGCTTGCAGCTCCTGTTGAGTTCAGTGAAAGCCATGTGCGGGCACGCAGGCAAGAACAGAATCTAGCCCTAAAATTAGAGTGATAGAGACTAGCAATGATACAAAAGCATTTCCACTTTCAGTTGGATACAGAATACAGCCTCACTTGGGCAGTGCTGAAAAGGCATTGACTAAAGGCACTGAACTTGATGACAAATGTAGTGCCAGTCCTAGACAGCGTCAATTGGGGGGTTGTTAAATACTGAGTATGTATCCCCCTAAGGAGTCAGTGCATAGCTTGAGCATTGCACTACACAAATGAGCGTCACTGCCCTGCACAGATGTAGGCCCTGCAGTTGGTTGGTGACAGAGGGGAAATGTAGATTGTCTTTGGCATTTTACAGCTTTTTTGTTATTCAGACACAAGAGATTAGGTTAGATTGTGATTAGATCCATCCAAATGCCAGGAGTCCGCCTCCCCACTTCTTACATTTGCGCAAGCATCAGCCACAATTTTGATTCTTGCACTCTACTCCCACCATACACTAGGACAAGGTGTATGTCTCCAGTGGAAGGAGTCTAGGCCTGGGAGGAGCTGAGTCCCAAACCTCAGAACCACTGCCTACCCAGAGGGCAGAGGAAGTGCTTTGTTGAATCAGGGCCTGTATGAATTCTTTTCCCCCTCTGAGCATACAAAATATTTGAAATCCCAGTAAATGAAAGGCCTCTCCATATCTCCCTGAGGGAAGAGGAAGGCCTAGGAACTGATTAAAGAAGGGGGGGGGGGCCTCTGGGACTGACCCCAAATTCATACCTGGATCAAGGTGCTGACCTTGTGTTGATTCTTTGGAATATTATTTTGATTAAAACGTAGACACTAGAATTGACGTGGAGTCCGGTGACACCTTAAAGACTAACAGTGGGTTTTTTTACCTACGAAAGCTTATGCCCAAATAAATCGGTTAGTCTTTAAGGTGTCACCGGACTCCTCGTTGTTTTTGTGGATACAGACTAACACGGCTACCCCCTAGTACTTGACACCAGAACTGGACACAGTATTCTAGCCATGGTCTCAGTAATGCTGTATACAGAGGTAATACCACCCCCTACCCCTAGTCAATACCCCCCTGCTTTTCCTCTAACCTTGCTCTGAGGTGGAGTTTTTCACCCTCAGCTCCTGCTGTGTCTTGTCACCCCTCCTGCACCAGCCCCATGACCCAGAGCAGGCAGAGGCTGTTACGCAGCTCAAACAAGAGTTTATGGAGGAAGGAGCTGATGTAGCCCTTTACTCACAGCTAAATTTAAAGTGAAATATCAAGGTATTTTCTGAAATTAAAATCTGCAAAATTGCCTTTTGAAAAAGATTAGAGGACAATGCAAAACCAGCTGAGCAAATAGACAATGGACTCAGAGACCAACGGACTATGAAATTCTGCCTTGAACAAAATGGTATTGAACTCTAGCATTAGCTCAGTGCTTTGCTCTGCTATCGATAGTGCTCAGCTTTTGTGTTTTTGTAGCATTCTGGGATCGCCGTACTATCTTAAACAATATAGAGAAGACTTTCAAGGAAAATACCTAGAAATGAGCATTGCTTGAGCACACTATAAGATTGAGTCACAGGCAATGTCTACATTGCCAAAATAATCCCACAGCAGCGTGTCTCAGAGCCAAGGTCAATTGACTTGGGCTTGCACTATGGAGCTAAAAGTAGCAGTGTTGATGTTCCAGCTCAGGCAGGAGCCCGGGGGTCTGGGTTTCAGAGCCCGGGCTACCACCCAAGTGGGAACGTCTACCCTGCTATGTATAGCCCTGTACCACAAGCCATGCAAGCAAGCCCAAGTCAATTGACCTCTGAGCCTTGCTGCTGCAGGGTTTTTTTTGCAATGTAGTCATACCCACTGAGTTTAAGGCCATATACCCAGATAATCCTGGCAAGTGACCTGCATTCCATGCTGCACAGAAAGGCAAAAAAACAAAAAACAAAAACCAAGGTCACTGCCAATCTGACCTGGAGGACAGTTCCTTCCTGACCCCAACTATGGTGATCGGTTAGTTAGACCGCGAGCATGTGAGCAAGAACCAACATGAGCAACATGCGATCTGTACACCTGCGAAATATTTGTGAAGTTGTTATCTAATCTGCTACCCGTTTGATATAAATTGTCTCCTACCCTTGCTAACAACGGACATACTTTGAAACCATCACTATGAGTATACTGTAAATATAATGGGTTTTTTTTCAAATTATAATAGGCATAACCTTTTTCTCTGATAATCTTAAGAAAACTTTATTTGCTTATAGCTGAATCTTCAGATACTGTAATTGTGTATAAATATGGTAATTTGTACTGTTACATCATGGGCCAGATTTTCAAAAGAATTCAGCACACTGGTTGTGAACTCTTGTCACTCAGGTGAGATATGTCACATTGGGAGCTGTTGTGTGCTGAGCCCTTTGGAAAATCTGCCCCAGCTGTGTGTGAGCACTTACAAAGGTGGGATTTACAAAAGCGCTCCTTGTTGGCCCAACTCAGCTCCCATTGAAGTCAACTCGACTTTTACTTTTAGCTTCAGTGGCAGGAGAGTTACCCAATGCAGTGCACTTTTGAAAATCCCTGAGAATTTGGCCCTGTGCTCTAGCCCCATATATTTATCCATATAAGCATATTCAAACGAAACCATTTAAATACAAAAAGATGGAGGGTCGGGTTCCTGGCTCTGACCTCTTTCTCACTGACCAGTGAGAAAGAAGTTTCAGGTGGGAAGCCTTGAAGTACCCTTATAAATGACATCACAGCTCCCATCCTGGTGTAAGCTTTCCCAATGCTCCTGTAGGCAGTCTGCTGAATAGAACAAATGCACAAGGACTAATACTAACAAAAGGTCTTCAGCAATCCCAAAGGAAGATGGAAGAGGAAGAGTGGTCCGGTGGTTAGGGCACTAGCCTTGGACATAAGAGACCAGAGTTACATTTTTTGCTCTTCACAGGCTTCCTGTGTGACCTTGGGCAAGTCATTTAGCCTTTCAGTTCCCAGCTGTAAAATGGGGATTAATAGCAACTCTACCTCACAGGATAAATGCACTAAAAATTGTGAGGTGCTCAGAAACTACAGCGATAGGTGCAATACCAGTACCACCTAGAGAAATGCAATAAATGAGAATGTATTAAAGGCACACATTTGAAAAAAAAAAAGAAAATATGACGTATGTAAAGTGAGGCAAGGCAAACATTAGTAGGAGACTTTTAACTGGCTGTTTCTGGACTTCTGAGTATTTAAAATCATAACATTAATGTTATATTAATATATATTTTGGTGTTTTAATTTCCTTCGTTTGGTTTGTAAATAATGGGGGAAAGAGGGAAGTAGGGATGAGTATAAATCAAAGAGAAAAGAAAAAATCGAAGGGCTTCCTCTAAGGCCACAAACCTGCCAGCTGACTTGGGCTTGCGGGGCATGGGCGAAGGGGCTGTTTAATTGCAGTGTAGATGTTTGGGCTCAAGCTGCAGCCCAAGCTCAGGGACTCTCCCCACCTCACAGGGTCCTAGAGCCCAGGTTCAGCCCAATCCCAAATGTCAACAACACCATTAAACAGCCGCTTAGCCTGAATCCCACAAGACCAAATCAGCTGGCACAGCCAGCCACAGGTTTTTAATTGCAGTGTAGACATCCCCCAAGTGACATGTCTGAGCAGGCCGCAACACTTGTGCAGAACTCCACCGACTTCCACTCAGCTGGAGTCATTTGCAGACTGGGTGCCTGCACGTCTAACACTTTTCCTTACACTACTAGCACTTTCAGAGCTGTTAAACTCTGCATGTTACAAGCTTTGCACTTTGGATGCATAAGCTCTGAAGGAGCGGGTTTTGTGATGTGCAGTGCCCAAAAGCACTGCATTAACTGGGGTTTAAAAATAACACAAGGCACTTTTAGCACCTTCCCTTGAAGGAGCTCTACATGCTTTATAAATATTAATGAATCAAGCCTCTGATCCGCTGGGATCTGCTACAGGTATTTCTACAGGCTGTGCTAAGCCATATTCCCAAGAGTGAGCATCTGCAGAAGCAATTCTCAGTAAAGAAGCATCATTATTACTTGCCTCTCTCTTGACAAATTAGACAGAAATATCTCTGTGGAAGCCGTCTGGAGTGTGCAGGCAGAACTGCCTGGCTGAGAGGTGCACAATAAGCAGGAAGCATCTATGAGACATCTCTCACATTTTCACAGGTATAGCGCCCTTTGTCTCGCCTCATGTGCCTCAGTTGATTAGCAGAGACCTCCCACAAGGGATTTACTTCAAAATGCTGTTTCCAAGCCCAGAACTGTACACTGACTGGGATGCTCCATGATAATATCAAATAGATTAATGACGATCTACCCAGTCAGCTCCCCAGCTATATGGTCAGAGAAGATTCAGCAGGCTACAGGTCTGAATTTGGGAGTACAGACCTCATAGTCAAATAGAAAAAAATACATCCTGCTCACGGCTGTATAGTTAAGGGTGGGGGGTTTAAACAAGGGGTGTCATTTCACATTAGTCTCATTCATAAATAGGGCTTCAGACATATAAAGCGGAGACTAGGCCTGTACATAATGACACAACCACAACAAAGACTCTCAGAAGGAGATTGCCCTTAGGACATAATGGCACAGTCTCCTGCGATGTGATGAACGAATAGAAAATAACACAAAAGAGAGCAGAAATGCAATCATTTCCAAGTATGTATTAAAGCAGGAGGACTAAACAAATCAGAATAACCTTGAGGAGTGCAGGCCTCCCTGATTTTTCTCAGCGCCTCAGCTGCCTACATCCCACTTGTGAAACAGTAAATAATTAAAACAGGAGGTTTATGGGCTCTCAAAAACTTAAACATCAGTTTCCAGGTATCCCAATAGCAATAGCAGTTTCCAGTAGTTGTTGAGGAGACACAGTAGCAACAACATGGTTAAGGTTAAATTTCATTTGCCATTATACAGCTGAATACAAAAACGAGCCTCTCCCCTTCCCCCCTCCCCCCCCCCACCCTTCAACTTCAATAAACTCTAAACAATCTGCTTCATAATGGGCATGTTGGGTCCTCTGCTATGGTAGAGATTTTCTAGAACTTTCCAGGCTAGTTGAATGATTGGTTTCTGAGATTTTAAAAGAGACAGAGATGTTCGGAGTTTTTGAAAAGTTTCCTACAGGAGTTTTGCCCTCTCCTACCTTGACACGATTTGACCTAGAGACTCCAGATCTGATTTGCTCAGCTGGGCTTGCTGCTCCCATTCCCTTCTTCCCCCCTCTCTTCTGCGAAGTTGCCTTCTCTTCTCCCTTCCTTTTGGACCTCTCCACTTTTATTTCTTCTCTTTCCCATCAATTTCTTCATGATTTTATGATGCATGGCCCCAGCTTCTGTCTACACTATGGAGAAAGGTGATTCATGGTGTAATACAATATATAACACTGTGCCAGAGAAATACAAATCTATCCCTTTAGCGCCTGGGTCTCCCTAAGCCCTTACTGATTCCTATACCCTGCATTTGCCTCTTTTCCCCTCAAAACTCTCAACAGTCTCTATTGTCCCCAACAAAGCCCCCACGTTCACCCCATCCCACCATAACCTCCACATTTGCACCTGTCCTCCCAATTCCTTCATATCTGCCCCTTTCACTCTCCCTAACTCCCTTACACTTATCCCTGTCCCTCCAAAATGCTCCACTTTGCCTCTGACACCTGTACTTGCCTGGTGCACCCACAGCCTTCCCTTTCCCCCACATTAGCCCTTGCCTGCCCCAGCTTTACCTATTTACCTCTCTGTAACGTACATGGGTCAGAGAGGTGATCTTCCTTGTGCAGGGGCCTGCTGGTTTTCTCTCTCCAAATTGTGAACAGGCATGCAAATAAGCTGTCCATAATGCAGTGAGAAAAGAGCTGCATCTTTTCCCAACCAGGTAGTCCTGAGCCAATTGGACCTCTTCTCTTCTCCCAACAAGATTTGCCCAAGACAGAAATAGCCCCTTTATTTTGCTGCACCACCTGCTGGCTCGGTGTGGTTACCACTTCTTTGCTGCAGGAGGAAATAGCAGCAGAGCATGGAGTGGAACTCCTATGTGGCAGCTCAGGGATGCAGAAGTAGGAGGAGGGAGTAGCTTCTACCGCTAGTAGCACAGAACTCCACCTGTGTTACTTTTTCCCAGCCAAAAATCACATAACTTGGTAAATCTTGTCCCCTCAACCAAGAGCCAGGGATAGAATCCAATTATCCTGGTGGGCAGCATTCAGCTGCCTAAACTATGAGACCATCCCTTCTCTTCATGCAGTCATGACCTCATTCATTACATACCTTCCAACGTTTCCCAGTACCTGCACTAGGTATACACCTTCCAACTTCTGCAACAAATGAGGCAGAGGTCCCACAGACAAGTGACTCCTTCACTACACAACCTTTTCATTTCCAGCGCAGATCCATCCTGTGCATTGAATGAACCAGGGGTCCCATAGAAAAAATAGTATGTGATCATGTAATTAAAAAGACTGTATCGTAATTCATATGCACACACGGACAAATTAATGTGGCACAGGCAGCCTCCATTCTGGTATTTCCTAACTTTCGAGTGCTTGACTTTGCAAATGTAACTTCCTTTGCCTTGCCCCTATATGAGCTAGAGGCCTGGGCCCAGCCAACCCTGATTCCTGAAGAGGCGCATTTGAGAGAGATCAGCTCTTCCCCTATAAAGAATAGCAGGAAGCAGAAGGGAGGTGGGTAGAGTGAGCTGTGGCTTTGGCTTGGCTTGGCTTTGCAGAGACTGCCAGAGACAGGAAGCCTAGCAGTAGTTTGGGAGAGATATAACTGAGGGCAGAAACTAAGCCAAGCAGAGTGAAACAAGCTCTGCCAGAAGGGCCTGGTATTGCTCTGTGTGGCGTTTAGTTGGGGAGCCCTGAAGAGAAGGAAGATTGATGGCAGGGTGCGTGCAGAGCAACCTCAGGCCATGAAAGGGTGTTTGGGAGGTGGACCGACCCTACAACATGTCGTTTTTGTGGTATGTACTTTATGGAGTCCCAGTCTCCACCCCGTGGGTTCCTCATTCCAGTCCCAGTCTCCCCTGCCACCCCAGGTTCTTTGTCCTAGACTCTCCTCATCCAACCTAAACCATCTCCTACCAGGCTCCTAGTCTCAATGCATTTCCTCCACTGCCCTTCCTCCACCCCTCCAAGTCAGACACTTATCCCCTCTGTATT
Organism: Terrapene triunguis; assembly: GCF_002925995.2. NCBI lineage: Eukaryota > Metazoa > Chordata > Testudines > Emydidae > Terrapene > Terrapene triunguis. The sequence goes on from NW_020664381.1 coordinate 7,180,632, forward strand.
GGAGTCAGGTGGCTTTCTCCTTCATGCTGTCTTGGCACCAGCAGGGGGAGCACTGAGAGCACAGGAGAGACAGGCAGACAAAAATGAAACATTGCTTGTTAAGAAAATATCAGTGCTGAGAACAAAAATACACTGTACTTTATTGACAGTTTCCCAGGATACCCTATTTTTGCACTAACCAGTTGCATTCCAAACTTGAAACATTGATACAAGCAAAAGCCATGACATAATCTGTTTTTTATCTCTCGTTCTCCATGAGGCCCTGCAGATGCAGATCCAAACTGTACAATGTACCAGTGATGCATACAGCTTCAAGTCCTTTTGTCTGTTTACTGCATTTTTAATGGTAAGTGTAGCTATCTGTGTGGTAGGGGGCAGGGCTGTAAGGAGTTTGCAGATGGAGGATTTTACAGTGAGAGAGACACTCTGCTTTCTTCCCCATGGAGATTTTATATTTGTTCTTTCTTTCTTTGTTATTTTCCATAACCTAAATGTCATATAGACTGGGAGTACATGGGGTTTTTTTAATGGGAAAACATACTAGCACATTTTAGACCTGTTTATTTAATTACTATTCTAGTCCTAGACAGACCTGGACAAGCAACCACTCACATTAGCACCCCTGTTGTGATGAGAGATTGGTACTGTGAGAAAGCCAGTATATAGCTCTGATCCTTGCTGCATGTCACAATAAGTAGTGGTGCCTAGAAAACAAATTAGCTTACATCCCATGGAGGAAAAGAAGGAAATCCACCTGGAGTTAGATCCTCCAAGCTTACATTTTCATTGAGGGGGTGGTTCACTTTACATTGGCTCACATGGTTCCTGGAGACTCCCATGAATTAATTCTGAAATCTCCCTCTAATTTCCTTGAGTGAGCATTGAACAGATTTATAGATCTGCTTTTCTTCTGTTTATTTTCTTTAGCATCCAATTTCTAAAGAACAGTTTCACTTTACATGATGCAACAACTGTCTTGGATGGCCTTGTTTTTAACGGGGAATTGTGTGAAGTCAAAAAATCCAGCATCTAAAAATAATGCCCTTAACATTCTACATGCAACTGATTTTCTCCAATTTTCCACTGACCTACTGCTGTATGCTGATCACAGGGTAAGAGCAGAGAGCAGGCTCAGTACTTTTCCATGAAAGGATGAGATCTCCAAGAATAACAATTTATCGGAGGAGCTAAGCATGTCTGACCTAGCTCATTTCACAGATTAGCAACTGAATAACTCACAGTTTATTGTGTTGACTTTGCGGGTTTTTTATCTAATAAGTGATTTTCATGTTTCATCGGTTCTCAGAGGGAAAAATGCACAGCTGTCTTCCAAAACTGATTAGCTAAAGGATAATAATAAAATAATATTTTACATATATGTAGTGCCTTTCATCTCAAAGGTTCCCGAAACATTTAAAGAGTGGGGCCCACCCCGCCGCACTGAAGTCAATCAGAGCTTTGCCATTGACCTCAATCGGAGCACAGCCTATATCATAACATCACTGAAATTCTGCCACCTCTGAGATGGAGGTCAGCAACCAACCAGCTTGCCGAAAGCTGCTTAATTGTGTGGGAAGAAGAGATTTTGGCCACGGAGACAATCAGCCATGTAGCATTAGAGCAGGGAGTTCTCAACCTAAGGGTTATGACCCTATGCCAGGGGCGGGCAAACTTTTTGGCCTGAGGGCCACATCAGGTTTCCAAAATTGAATGGAGGGCTGGTTAGGGGAGGCTGTGCCTCCCCAAACAGCCAGGCATGGCCCGGCCCCTGACCCCATCTGACCCCCCCTGCTTCTCGCCCCCTAACGGCTCCCCTGGGACTTCTATGCCATCCAACCCCCCCTGTTCGCTGTCCCCTGATGGCCCCCCTGCCCCATCCACCACCCCCTGCTCCCTGTCCCCTGACCGCTCCTGGACCCCCTGCCCCTGACTGCCCCCCGCCACTCCATCCAACCCCCCCTCCTTCCTGACTGCTCCCCCAGGACCCCTGCCCCCATTCAACCCCCCCTGTTCCCCACCCTCTGACCGCCCCAACCCCTATCCACACCCCCGCCCCCTGACCACCACCCCAAACTCCCCTGCCCTTTTACCGTGCTGCCTGGAGCACCGGTGGTTGATGGCGGCGCGCTGAGGCTGCAGGGGAGGGGGAGCAGCAGGGGAGGGGCCGGGGTGAGCCTCCCGGGCCAGGAACTCAGGAACTGGGCAGGATGGGCCCGCAGGCCGTAGTTTGCCCACCCCTGCCCTATGCGGAAGTGGGTCATGAACAGTTATTCACACCTTCGTCATCTCTCAGCTAGGCTACAGCAATGCCATATACCTGGGCATGAAATTTTCTGCACTTAGGAAATGCCAACTAGTACAGAACACTGCAGCACATCTCCTCAGCAACACAGGCTAGTATGAGCACATCAGCCTGCTCTCTGCACTGGGTTCCATAGAATTTCAAATCAAGTGCAAGGTCTCCATCCTTACCTTCCAAGCTCTCCGTGGCTGAGGCCCAGGATATCTAAAAGACTACATAAAGCTCTGGGCCGAGGACCGTGTAGACAACTCCATTCCTCTGGCACAATGGAACTCTCTTCCATAGGAAAAAGGCTCAACTGTGCAGAAGACAAAACTTTCTCAGCAGGTTGTCTGAGACTGTGGAATGAACTCCCCACAGAAACTAAGCACCATCACAAACCTCTCCACATTCCACTCCGTATGCAAAGCGGCTTTTTTTGCCCTCTCACATAAATGTACCCATTGCTATGTGTTTATTTTTTAAAACTACCAAACCAAGATACTGCACTGCACATGCTTCTCCCTCTGGGGAGAGGATGAGAGAACTAACACCATGTGACAGATGTGCAGTCACTACTGGAAGGCATTCAGATGCTGTGGTGATAAGCATTGTAGAAAACCCTACGTAGACTAGAATAGATGCCAGTCAGCCACAGTCACCCTGTGCTTCCTATATTACTAAATGGCCAGGGGGTCCCGGCTAGACTGGAGGCATTCGGAGGGTGTCTGAATGTGGAAAATGGAGTTGTGCTATGGAAAAGGTTGAAGACCCTGCATTAGAGAAATCAACACACGTAGTATTGTAACTCTAGAGCCAGGTCCTCAGCTGGCGTAAATGGGAACAGCTCTATTGACATCAATGGAGCTGCACCCATTTACGCCAGCTGAGGATCTGGCCCAGACAGTGTAGGAATGCACAAAGTCAAGTACAGCTAGAGCAAGCTAAAAATGGTTGCAGTTACTCCAGTATTGCATCTGCTTCCGTGCAGATCCAATGCACTGGAAATGAAATTGCCACACGCAAGACCTGCAAAGTGCATCAGTGGTTTTAGGATTTAAAATAAAAAGTAAAATCCATATAACCATTAAGACATTTTAAAAAAGATTCAGTTTGTTGATTCCCACTGCACACTTCTTTCCCTTTACCTATACACATTTACTTGTATTAAGCTAATTATATGCACATTTCATCTACATCACAACATGGGCACTGAATACTTTGCTTATTCAAAGTGCCATAAGCAACCTCAAAGCAATGACTTTTGTAGGTTATTATAATAGGATCTCCAAATTAGATCTCAAGGGTGCACAGAAAGATTTTTAAAAATAGCCAATGATGAAAGAATGATTGTGTTGCTTCTATCTCTGCAGACACCGCCTGAGTGCTTCAGAATGGAACAAAATTCAACCACCCGGGCACTGGCACTTGAGCTCTTGACAGAGATGTCAGGATCCCCCAGAGTATGCTCATCGGCATCCCCACCCAGGTGAAGGGAAGGGGGAGAGTTCTTTCCCAGCTCAGAGGCCATGGACCAGCTGTCCTGTGAGAAATTTTAAAGGACACTGCCAAATTTAGATATGGTGTGCTCTTGCCTGGCTGTCATGACCATCCCGGAAGTCATACAGGCAGAAATGTTTCTCACAGCAGACAGCCAAGTAAAGATGATTGTACAGAAACCTCCTTCTACAAGTGCCTTACAAGCTTCCCTCTCTCTCTTCCCTCCCTCCCAATGAAAATCCTGTCTACATGTTCTGATGCCACATTCCATTTCATAATTTTTACACTGGTATAATTCATAACAACTGTGGTATATTCACACCCCACAAAAGAAGGGATGTACCTGTGGTAAAGAGGGAGGAGTCGAGTTGAATCGCACTTTCTCTGAATGATACCCAGACAAATTAGCACTTACATACTATGTCAAAAAGTGAATTGCAGTTTAAAGGGCCAGTCCTGCTCCTACTGAAAGCAATGGCAAAATCTCCATTGTCGTGGTGTGTTGTGAACCTTCAGTTCCCCAGAAGAGCCTTCTGGATCCTCTGACAATCGGAGCCTATGGTTGTCTTGGCATCAAAAACTTGAATTGTGATGGAAAGGCACTCCGCAGCTGCCCCAATCGCAATATAAACAGCTGCTGAAAACGTACAGCAAGCGTCCCAATGAGGATTATAAACAGATTTTGTCCATTTGAAAATATGTTTGGTTCGTTTCACAAAGTCTGCAGCTATCATTTCTGGGGTGGGTAGCTGTGAATAGATCCCATTGTCAATGGAACTGTGGCTATGTCCACTTCACAATGTTTTGTTTCTGATGTTTTGACCCTGTTGACCCTTTTCCAGATGGTTCTGTACATTGTTTTTAAAGCATCCCCACTTTTTTGCTTGTTGCATTGACAGCAAGCTGTGGTGAAACTTACATGTAGGGTGCACCCCAAAGAATCATCTCACTTCAACTGCCCCAAATTCTTACACTGACCCGGTGCCTTAGACCTTAGTCCATCCCGTGCTTTGCTGCACATTGGGCTACCCACATTTGCCATCCTTGCCTGTCAACTGCTCTTCTCTCCAAATCTTCCCATTTCATGTTGAGGTGCTTGATGTCATTCAGAACTGTTCATTTCCATGGTATTCGCGGTCTTCTTCTCTTTCGTCTTGCATTTTCTGGCTTCCATTCAAGAGCAGTATTTGGTAAGTGTTCTTTTTCCATTCCCAGCACACGTCCCAGCCACTTTTGTAGATTAATTGTGAGAGGGTACCTTGTTCAGTAATTTTTCTGACTTCTTCATTCGTCTTCCTATCTCTATATGTTATTCCCAATATTCTTCTCAGACATGTGTGATGAAATGCATCCAGCTTTTGCGTATCTTTCTTGGTAAGTTGCCATGTCTCACTGCTATATGTTGTGATGGCAATAACAATTGCTTTGTACACATCCAGTTTTGTCTTAAGGGAGATGTTTTTGAGTCTTCCAAATGCAGCGTTTGTCTTCCTGATTCTTTCTCTTATTTCCTCAGAACTAGTACCATCTTGGCTGATGGTACGTCCAAGATATGTAAAATTGTCTACCCTCTCCAGTTTCTCTTCTCCAATTTTGATTTCTGTCCCGATAGTCCCCATTAACATGACTTTACATTTCTTTGCATTGTATCTCAAACCTATCTTCTCCATTACTTCTTTTATTTGGTTTGTGCATTTTTGTTGTCCATTGGCATCTTCACTGACCTGGTGCACAGTGATGTAATTATCACAGTCAGGAATCAGAATTACATTTAGGAGGGTGGGGCAGGCCCATGCTCTGAAATGAACTACTTTTACAATATGTAGTTTTAACCCTTAGCCTGCTCCATTTTAAAGTTAGACCGAGGGAGGGAAAATATTTATTTTGCAATCAATTAATATTGATTTTGTTATTTTTTAAGACTATACAGTCCCCCGAGGGCTCCTCTATTTATAGGGTGTCTGCTTCACAACTCATGGTTTCTGGGATAGAAGTAAAACTAAAGATTAACTTTGATGTTCTGCAGCCCAAAGCCAGAATGGTTCATGAGATGCCCTGTAATATGAAGAGCAGAACCTTCAGGGTATCAGTTAAAACATGTATTAAAACACAACTTTTTACTTACAATAAAACTCTTGTTTCTGAACCAAGGGTTTTTGGAAAACACATTATTATAAAAATATTCCCTTGGCTTATGATGTCAATGTGAGTAAGCAAGATAGCCACAGGACTCTGTCTTATAAGTACTATATTGTCAAATGAGGTATTGCTTGCAAACACTACAAATGCCATCTCTCATCCCTGGGACGTAGGGATCACCATGTACTGAATTGCCCTTGCATGTAAGGAGCTAGACTTTTCCTAGCCCTGGGTGGGTGTGCAAGAGGACAGATGGCAAAAGGACAGTCCCCTCTGTGCAAGAGCCAGGCAGTTTTTATGCCAGCCAGATGCCCAGATTGGAACCTAATATACCTTCCTAATGAATGATAGAGCCTCTGCCCTCTCTGTGCATTCGAGAGCTCAAAGAAGGGTTGGGTCTCCATCAGAGATTACTGGGCTGGAACTCCAGAGACCTACAGTCTATTCCTAGCTCTGCTACGGATGTGTCGTGTGACCTTGAGCAAGTAACTTTATCTCTCCGTATCTCTGTTTCCACTCCCACCCTTTGGCTTGTCTATTTAGGCTGCGAGCTTGTCAGGGCTGGAACAGTCTCTTACGATACATTTGTAACAGTGTTGAGCAAAATGTGACCTCTGGGTATTACCATAATATAAATAATAATCTAGCACAAACCCTTCCAGTGCTGCAGTGGGGATAGTGCAGCTAGGGTGGCCTTAGCCACCCATCACCATGAGGCCCCACCCTCTGCTCCTCCGCTTCCCCCAGAGGCCCTGCCCCTGGCAAGGTTAGAAGCTGGAGCTGGGCAGTAATAAGAGCTTCCCAGGGAACCTGGGCTGCTGTGGGGAGCCCTGGACCCTCCACCTGCCCTGGTCAGTGCACTCTG
>NW_020664381.1:7187426-7200381 GCF_002925995.2 Terrapene triunguis
CAGATGGCGGGAACTCGGCAAAGAGGAGGGGCAGGGGCGGGGCCACTAAGGGGGCGGGGCTCCTGCATGTGTCCTGGTTTTGCATTTTGAAAAGGTGGTCACTCTCAGGGCAGCACCATACTCAACATGGACCAATGCTTGTAAGGCACAAGTGAGCCCAATCTGTGTATTACAAACAGGTGTAGTTTAGCAGCCATCTTTAGTAATTTGCTGTAGGGCAAGGAGAAAGCAAGGGTAGGCAAGAGAGACTGAGAAAATTAGGGAGAAAATGGAGGTAGAAAGACAACTAGATGAAAGGAGGGTGAAGACAAAGAGGATCAGAAGAGAAGATGAGGAGGAGGACAGGAGAGGAAAAATATTACTATTATTATTAATTATTTGCATTACATTAGCTCCTAAAGGCCCAGCTGAGATCAAAGTTCCATTGTGCTAGGCACTGTACTAACACAAAGTAAGAGACTGTGCCTGGCACAAAGCTTTTACAGTCTAAATAGACAAGATAAAGCCTGGGTTAGAACTTACGTCTGTGCCTTATCCACTTAACCATGCTGCTTCTCAAAAACACATTCTAAAACTGATCCCAGACTATAATAGTACAACAGACTAGCAGTGAAGTCTGAGGAAAGGCCTAATTCAAGAGGCCCAGAAAGGAAGTTTTGAAGTGTCCTACAAAATCCTTAGTCCTACTGCTCTAGGTACTTGTAACTTCACAAAATGCTCTCTCCCTCTTCCTGCAAGAATCATGGGTTCACCGTCTCAACCACTGTCCCCGCTTTCCATTACAGTAGCACTTATCAATCAGGGAACAGAGTCAACAGTACATGACTAATCTCACAGTGGTAGAGCTGATAAGAAAATCATCAATAAAAGAGCTATTTATTTACCAAAAAGAAGGACCACTTTTAACAAAGATTTCAGTGGACTTTTTCAGTTTTTCTACCAATGCTATACTGTGATAACTAATAGCAAGTACATACAGCAAATACATTGTGAGTAATTCACAGAGGAAAATGGGTTTGCATGAAACATTCCTCAAATAATTATGAACTGTAAACAAATTTCTAAAAAAAACCAACAACCTCAAAGTCTGTCCATGAACAATCTGTGAATGGGGAAGAAGGACAAAATTTATCACATCGATTGTCACTTGTTTGCCCAGCCCTGGTCTGTAGAATGTTTTAGTTATTGCTATAATTAGTTAGTAAATGAAAATCATGTGAAAAGCAGCTTGTTTGTTTCTTAATGGGATAGTGTAAAGATCAGTTGGCCCAAAATGTAACATTGGGCCTGATACTGCTACCAATGAAGACAAATTCCTATTGAATTCAGTAAAATGGGACTGGCCCCCTTTGCAAAGCGCGTGGCATCATTCCACGTGTCTATTTTCCTCAAGCCAAATACTTCATCTTCCCCTCCCGCTCCCCCTTTCCACGCAATCAATGCCAGAAGCCTACCAGTCACGCACAATTCTGCAACAACAAATTGGCACATCCACAAAGTAAAGAATCAGATTCCATTTTCAAGCTTCCAGGAAGTTATTTAAGCAACAGCGCAAGAAACCAATGATTTCTAAAACTATGAAAGTATCACGCCTGAAAGTAGCACACAGCGGCTTGCAGGAAATGGTTTTAACATGGCAGAGAATTTGGTGGAGGGGGAAGGTATTATTTTTGCATTGTGGATTATTATTGTTTTTTTTAAAAAGTAAAGGTTTTGGAAATTATTTGGACCAATTATTGCCTTCATATGGGTCTGACTAGCTTCCACTAAAGTCAATGGGAATCCTGGGGGAATGTCCCAGGGTGGAAGTTTCCCCCCTGTAATTCAATGAGAATATCTTAAGTCATGGGACTTGCTTGACATGACACTGAGCTGGGCTTTTTCCTGCAATGTAACAGTCAGATGGATCCATTCTGGTTTTCTATGACAAAATGCTCTCTTCCTTTACTATACTCACTGGCTAATTTACATGTGTTCCTCTTTAGTTTGCTCTTGTTTTTGGTGGCCCTGAGCACTAGACCATGCCCAGACAAACACGAGTTAGAAGAGGCCCCTTTACAGCTATACAGTGCTATGTTTCTACAGCAAAGGAGTTTGGTGACTAACAGAAAAGGTCCTGAAGGGAAGACTGAGGAGAAAGGGGTCATAGATGGAGGAAATAGAGGTTCTTGTAATGCAGAGGGAAAGATACGGGTCTGATATAAGAGGCGAGTGAAGAGACAATGGGAGGAGGACACCTTGAGCGGTGGAGATTAAAACACATGAAAAGAAGGAGTGGTGCAGGTGTACGTTGGAGTGGGCGGGGGGGTGAGAGAAGGAAAGAGACAGCCAGACATACAACAGTTCTGAGGGAATATTTTGGAAGCTTCAGACTAAAATCAGTTGTGCAACCCCTTGCCCCAGTGAAGGGATAAGACACAACAAACTTTGAATCAACTTAAAATATTTGGTTTTTAAATCAGAATATTTCTTATGGTGGTTTCACAGGCCTTGACATTAACTAAAACAAAGGTATAATTCCAACCACAGAGCACAAACGTGTTAATGCAATGCAAACCCACTTCACTTTGGCACAAAGAGACCTATACCTAAGGACAGCAGTGACAACTTCCACTGAACCCACCTCTGATAAAATGTTATGGTACCTACATCTCACATTATTTCCTGAAAATAACTTAATTACATTCTACATTGGGTCAAATGGCTTTGATGTCTGTGAAATGAAGACAAAAAAATTCTACTTTACATGTCTTCCCCTCCACTAGCTTTAGCATGTGTTCAATACCGATGGTTTTTAATAACCTGAGATACTGACTGCTGTTCAACTGGTCAGGAAAAGGGGATTCCCCGCTCCCCCCTCCAATAAAAATGAAAATTTTATTTATCAAAATTTTTCAATATTTTTCATATTTCTGTAAAAAAAAATTAAACGCCCCAAAACAAACATTTTTCCATTTTCAGCAAACAAAATACAAATAAATTTAGCCAGTCGGTCAAAAATATTCAGTTTTACTGAAAATTTTTGCCAAGACAGCCACATTTTTTTAGGTTTTGGTTATTGAAAAACATAGCTCTCGAATTCAATTAGTTCTGAAAAATTCCATTGAAAACAGACATTTCTCATGGAAATTTCTATTTTGACAAAAAAAAGAAGACATTTTTCACTGAAAAAACATTTTTAACAAAACACTTCAACCAGCTCTGATTGCTACATATACGTTGATATGTCATTCTGGTGTAATTTATGTTGTGGAAGCCCTGAAAGCTACCTCTTCCAAATTAACCTTGTAATTAGCATCGCATACACTGTCCTAGGATTCAGAAAACATAGGCATTGGTGCAGTATAAATACCTAGACTAGAGAGGATAGAAATAGAGACTTTGATCCAGCAAAGTACGTAAGCATGTACATAACGAAGTATATGAGTACTATAGAACCTCAGCGTTACAAACACCTCAGTAATGGAGGTTGTTTTTTAATGTCTGAAATGTTCGTAACTCTGAACAAAATGTGATGGTTCTTTCAAAAGTTTACACCTGAGCCTTGACTTAATACAGCTTTGAAACTTTACTAAGCAGAAGGAAAATGCTGCTTTCCACCATCTTAATTTAAATGAAACAAGCACGGAAGCAGTTTCCTTGCCTGGTCAAATCTGTTTTTTAAACTTGCCTTTTATTTTTTTTAGTCGTTTACGTTTAACACAGTACTGTGCTGTATTTGCTTTTTTTATTTGGTCTCTGCAGCTGCCTGGTTGTGTACTTCTGGTTCCACATGAGGTGTGTGGTTCACTGGTTAGTTCGTAACTCTGGTGTTCGTAAATATTTTTGTCACCTAACTGACGCACTTTCTTCAGACACATAATTCTGCTTAGTTAATGGATAGGGTTGAACATATGTCATGAGTGCAATATATAGAGACCTAACATTTTGGAATACAGTAAGAAGGTAGTTTCATTGGTTTACAATCACAGTTGATAGTTGTGCTGTTTTTGAGAAAAGAATTATACTCCCAAGAGGACAAATATCAAACCCTACATCAACTCACACATGAGAGTAACTCACTTGATCTTCATCAGAAATTATATTTTTTTCTCTAAGCAGAGATTTTCTGTAGCTAGTAGGAACATTGTGTGCACATGAGAACGCAAAGATCCAGCAGACGAGAAAGCAAAGTTCCAGCAGATTCCAATGTTTGTTCTGGAATAATAAAAGCTGATGTATTACTTGGTTGAAGGTATTTTTTTTAAACATCTGTTAGCACCATCATTCTGTGCTCTGCTGTGTGTTACTTGCTGTACTGTATGCAAATGCATTAATATATTGTACAATGATAATATAAAAGAGCTGAAAATATTTCAAAACTGGCCAAAGTTACTAACGTCACTGCCACCATCTAAACTTTATACAGATGGGGTGTACTGCAGTAATTGTATGGTTGTTATGTTTTCTTTCATCCTGCATGCACTGTAATCTATTTCTATTAGACATTAACATTATATTGGGAATTAAGATACAGTTAAAGCTGTGAACATATGACAATCAAGTTGGATATTTTAATGTAGTTGATGTCTGCTTACAACCTTATACTTTATAAAAATTCTGGTACCAGGAAATTCCCTAATTTGTTTTTTCTTAGATGTGATTTATTTACATTGAGTTGGAAAACTTGTTGTAGATTGTTTTGTTTTGTTTTTGATAGACATGATAGGCAAAATTACCAAATTTGAGCCCCTAAAGTTAGGTTCCTAAGTAAGTGGCCTGCTGTTAAGAGTCACTCAACACCCACAACTCCCACTGAGAATGCAGCACGTCTGAAAATCAGGACACTGACTGTTGGCCACATTTTTAGAGGCAATTTAGGCACCTACCTTCCATTTATTTCAATGGGAGTCGGACACCTAAATACCTTTAATAATCTGTCCCCCTTTATGTCTCAATATGAATTGGAGTACCTAGTTTTAGATATCCATATTTGAAAAGTTTGGTCTATAACTTACTATAATTATAGATGTGATGTAAAGAGAACATACGGTTTACAGTAAAACACAGACATCTTAGTAATCAGTTCACAAATTCTGCCAGCAGAGTTTGCAACTTCCTTGAACTGGAGTAATTAAGCAAGATCAAGTAAGTAAGATCACCCTTGAATCCCAGTGGTTCATCCAGTGGGGAATAACACACTCTGCCAAACCTTGGGAAAGTATATATATATTTGAAGTCAAATGTTCTAAGGTTCAAAACATCCACAGATGTTCACCCTGCCTTCTGAAAAATAGTTTTTATGTACGAGGGCCCATATTTAAAGATATTTAGGTGTTGTGGTGCTCAGTGCTGCAACGCCTAACTGGTTTAGGAGTCTAAATCTTATTTTCAAAGGGGATATAGGTACTTGGAAGCCTGAATCCTATTGACAGCCAATGGGATTTAGGCTTTTAAGTTCCTAAATCCCTTTTGAAAATTAAATTTAGGCTCCTAAATCAGCTAGGCATCACTCCTTGAACTGGAGCACTTAACCAATGGAAATCAGCCTTGAACCCAAGTGGTCCATCCTGTGGAGAATTACAAACTTGCCCAAAGCCCACTATATGGCAGAGATAAATTATCCAAACTCTTCCAGTAATAAAGATTAAAAATATCCCACCCTTCCCAAATGCCCCACCAAAAAGACAAGTCGAAGGACTGCAAATTTCAGACCAGTGGAGGAAGTTGATGACAAAGTTTAGGGGCCCTCCTGGAGAACATCCCACCAACAGCTCCCTTCCTTTCAGCATAAACCAAAGATTAAGATCCTTTTTCACTGACACCATAGCTGCTTGAAAGACAATTACAGGCAAAACCTGGAATTTAACATCTCAGCCCTTGATTTATGCCACTGATTTAAATTTTCCTTCTTTCATCTCCTCTTACTCGCTATCATAAGAATCAGGAGACACCCAAACCTTCACAATTGTATGTCTCCCTCAGGAATCTATATCTCCAGTATTTGGCAGTGTTGTTCTACCCTTTACACCATCTTGGGCTGCAGAGAGGCTTAAGAAATGTGGTGATTTACTCCTGGGGGAATTCTGTGCCACTGCACACACGCAGAATTCATGTCTCCCCTAGAATTGTTTTTCTCTGCAGAAAATACATTCTGCTGGAGAGGTGCTATAGTTATGACTTTCACCCACCAGGAGCTGCTGTGCCACTAGAATAGATGGCAGCCACTCCCAGTAAGGAGCAGCCAGCCACAGAGAGGGGAGAAGAGGCTGCATTCCTCACAGTGCCCTGCCTGTGAGGCCAGGTCAGGAGGCATGGGATATAAGGGGGGTGGACAGCATGGGGCACATGGAGCTGCTGAGGGGTCACAGACTGGGGTTCAGAAGGGCTAGTGGGGGGACAGACTGAATGGGAGTGGGGGTGCAGGGCCACATGGGGACAGGGGAGGGGGCTGAATGGGAGTGGGGGTGCAGGGACACATGAGGATGGGGGAAGGGGTGATTGAATGGGGGTGCAGGGACACATGGGCACTGGAGAAGATGTGCCAGACTGAATGAGAGAGGCTAGGGGACAGCCAGGGCCTAGTAAGAAATCTATTTGTCAAAAAACATTTCCTGAATCCTTTTTGTTGTCTGTATTGTTACAGACACACTTGCTGACTGATATTTTGAAATAAATTACCAAAATAATTGAAACTGGCGTGATTATATTGTGTTATTTTGACAAATAAAATACGCCAAATTTTAAAATATTGTGTGCACCATTTTTACTTTTTTGGTGCAGAATTCCCCTAGGAATAGTGATTGTGTCTGTGATTACTCCACCTTTTAAACCTGGAACATTCAGAGTTCAAAAACCTTGATCAGTTGGGAGCAGTTGCAGCCAAGAATGGCTAGTGGCCATTGGTTACAAGAGCCCACTCACTCCCTGTGCTAAATTAATTCATTTTGTTGTTACATTATGTTTCTTGTTGACCCAATTCATGTCACTTTAGTTAATTAAAGAGACATGATTGGCTTATTTGGATCTCAGAACATAAAACCTTTCACAAACACAAAAATCCACTTTGTAAAAACACGTCCCCTTCTTAACTAATTTGATGAAAAGAAAACACACTGCTCGTGTCCAAGTTGAAATCATTGAATTCCGTCAATTACTATTCTTTTTTAAAAAAACTATGCTTCAGATATCATTTGATAAAAAATAGTTTGCTTGGGTTTGTTTTCTTATTCCCCTTCTGCAGAACTTGGAGCTTAAGGGTTAACATACAATAGGAGGCTCTGAGATGAACCAGGATAACTGGATGTAAGAGTATTATGACATGAACATTTAGCTCTGGTTCTCATCTAAGGAGCTTTTAGAAGTTTTTGCAGATATTACTGCAGTGGGGAAGGAAAATGACTTCTAAATCTAATCAATAGAGAAGCATGATCAAGCCCCATGACATTAGACAGATGAACAGAAAAGCCATAATTAGGTGTCCTTAGTCTCTTTGAACATCATGTAGCTTTTATAAGTTCTTTTTTTGATGGTGTGTACCCAACTCTGTACTTCCTCATTCTGAATTTCAGACAGTACAAGAGAAATTATCACTGATCTATAAGGTAAAAAATCATCAGGCCCTCCCAATTAAAGTACTAGTTTTTTCCATACTGCAGGCCCCGTGATAGCCATGCAAATTAGATTAACTATTGTATGTGCCTTTAGCATCCAAGGAAGCTATATCAAAAAAGGGAAATAAACAACAACAATCCCAGATTCCACACTTGAAAACAGTTTATCATCTAGTAGTTTAGTGCCTGCTCCTGCTCCCATTGAAGTTGATGGCAAATCTCTGATTTCTGTGGCATGGGATCAGACCCTTAGGATTCAGGATGCATTAGTGTTCACCATATCTGATATTTGTGATGTAGACCAGAGCTCTGAAAGGGGTAAGTTCAGAAGAATAAACTCATGTTCAGACATGACTTGTTCTGGATTGAATTCAGATGCCCTTCTTTTTATTTAAAGCAGCATGATGCACAACATCTGAAGGAGTAGCCAATTAAGTGGTAAAACCGTCTCAGCCCTGCTCCCGCTGATGGCGGTGTAACTAGGGGAGAATTCCCTGAGAATGCTACTGTAGACACAACCGCAGTGTAAACAGATGTGCTGCTGCCCCCGGTCAACACAGCCTTGCAAAAAACTGTCTCCAACCAAACAACAGCAACAAAAGTGGGGACTCATAGCTCCCTTACCCGCTCACATCAGTGATTTATGAACTGCAGGGCATAATTGCGACCATTTCAATGCTAACTTCATTAAGTACAAACAATATCTCTTCTTTAAAAAAAAAGCATATTAATAGAATATGAGTTGCACAGTTAAAATGACAAAAAGTCAGGCACCATAGAAAATTCCAACAGCAGCATTAACTTGGCTGCATTGTGCAGAGAATACCTAATGTCTTCTATTGATACATTACTGCTTAGGTTATAATGTGCATTATGAGACACACAGACTGTGCAACACGGCCTAGTTAATGTAGCTACTGGAGCCTTAGAAGTCTGTGAAATCTGTGGTTTTAACTGTGCAGCTTCACTGTGCACTAATACAGAGCTCGGTCTTACCTTTAAGACACCACCTCTTCTGGAGTTCCCAGGTGAACATGGAAGGCACACAGATTGCAGCGACAGGGTTGTGCAGCCACTTTCCCCATGTGCATCCATGCCATTCTCCCTCCCCCTTAACCCCTGTAAGGCACAAGGCCAATCCTCAGCTTAAAGACTGCAATTGTGAGCCAGGCAGGTATGGGGGGAAGCTCCTTGCACTATCTTTCCACTCTGCCCATATGCACAAAGGCCAATCACAATGTAGCCTGAAGTTTTGGCATTTAATGCAATCAAAAGCATGTCATTAGTATACAATGTCGCCTCCCGCTATGCCATACTTCAAAACTACAGCATTTCCTTTCAATGTAGGACTTATGAAAGGTACCAGACTAATTGCCCTGCAGACTGCAGTCTTCCATGTAGCCCCAGAGCAGATCAAGCGCACAGCTGTGGTTAGTTCAAGCTTCTATGAAATTTCAGCCAGATCCCAAACTCCTTACTCTAGTATCAAGGGGAGTTTTTCCTGAAACATGCCCTTTGATCCAGGTCAATGTGCAGTGCTGTAAGAGGACGCCTCCTTACTTCATCTTTTCCTTATCATTGAAGAAGCACCGTGTTTACAAGTGAGCTAGAACAGTGCTTCTCAAAGCCGGTCCGCTGCTTGTTCAGGGAAAGCCCCTGGCGGGCCGGGCCGGTTTGTTTACCTGCTGCGTCCGCAGGTTCGGCCGATCGTGGCTCCCACTGGCTGTGGTTCACCGGTCCAGGCCAATGGGGGTGGTGGGAAGGGCAGCCAGCACATCCCTCGGCCCGTGAGACTTCCCGCAGCCCCCATTGGCCTGGAGCAGCGAACCACGTCCAGTGGGAGCCGCGATCGGCCGAACCTGCGGACGCAGCAGGTAAACAAACCAGCCCGGACCGCCTGGGGCTTTCCCTGAATAAGCGGAGGCCCGACTTTGAGAAGCACTGAGCTAGAAGATGAATGACCTAGTTCTCATTTACACAAAATCCCCTTTACACTATTCTGGCAGCGTAAAGAGGCTGTTAAATGGGCCTAAATTATATCATTGTAGATGTAATTTCTGCCCACTTTAAGGCCAGAGCAGGGTAAAAGGGATTTAATGTAAATAAGAGTCAGGCCCCAAAGACACTTTTTTTTTTCCATTGCAAACGGTAAAACCAATATTCTAATGTTTGTTTCTAGGGCTATATTTTAAATAGATAAGGCAGCAGTGAATGTAGTGATTGAAGAGCTAGCAAATTCACTGTTGGTGGTTACTGACCAAGTTCAAAACCAGTCCTAGCAATTAATTTGCTCTGAATTACTGCTGTTCCACATATTTAATTAGGTACTAATCCACCTCCAAGAAATCAGAGAGCTACACTAGAGAACAATTACCTAAAAACATGGTTATAAATCAAGCAATTGAAATTCACTTATTGATACAAGCCACATGGCAGCCTTCCAGAACAAACAATCCCCCGGGTTTAATCTTAAAATCTATAATGAAAAATCTCTTCTCCTTAGCACTGAGACTTTCCTCTCTCTCCCCAGGAAGAGAAATCTTCTTCAAAGATCCTCCTTTGTGGCACTTAATTGTCAAAGAGACCCTTTCTGTTACTGTTACATTGCAAAGCTAACGAATTTACTCTGCTCACTGAAGTCAAAATTGTATTTGAGAAAGATGGACTAATAGGCCACTTCCACCTTAATTGAATTGGTTCGTTAGCACTGACCCCTCACTTGATAAGGCAACTCCCATCTTTTCATATGCTGTGTATTTATACCTCCCTACTGTATGTTCCACTCCATGTATCTGATGAAGTGGGTTTTAGCCCACGAAAGCTTATGCCCAAATAAATGTGTTAGTCTCTAAGGTGCCACAAGGACTCCTCGTTGTTTTTGAACTACAGCAATAGACTGATGTCTAGCAATATAATCCAGAAGACTCGCCTCCCATAAGAGCAGGCATCACTGAGCAGTTATTGGTCATTTCCAGTTAAAGTACAACTTGTCATTAGTTAAAGGGAGACTGGCAATGTTGTGAAAATGTTTATGGATAGAAAACCTGCTTCTGGCCCAGCACTGAATCCTGCCTGCCCCAGCACTCAGGCAGGAGTGCTTTGGAGAAGTTCCCCTTTTGGTGGAGAAGGAGCTAATATTCCTCTAGCAAGTGGATTTTTCCCCCCCTGTAGCTGCTCAGACGTTTGAAATGTTAGAATAAGTCTTCAGAGCAGGCTAGCAAGCCCAGTAACGACCCAGGGCCCACCACCTGTGCTGAAGCCCACGCTGTACTGTCTTCACTGCTAACGTTACCCACACTAGCTGAATTCCAGCTAGCTCAGGTAGACCAGCTTTTGCTCTGTGGACATACCCTGAAAAGTTCCAAAGGCAGCCCAGCCCTGTGCTGTTTTCCTCAGTCAGGAAGATGGTGGTCATGAGGTGGGGGCTTCACAGTAGCAGAGGTGTAAAATGGGGGAGGGGCTAGACAGATCTTCTGTGCCTGAAAGATTACTGGGGTGGGCAAGGGGAATTTCAAAATTGATTGTATTTAGTTTTCAAATGAGGTGTTGAGCCATACAGGCTGGCTTTATGGCTTATTTAAGTGTCCTGTAACCCACTGAAAAATAGGAACAGTCACGTGAATAAGAGTTTCAGGACTGAGTCTTTACTTTGTTTCTCAAAGAGGAGAAATTGAAGATTAACCAGAAAATCCACCTTTCAGGTCCATGAAGGCCATTTCCTTCCCCGCTTTCCTTTCCACAACAAATACATTTAAAACACTGAATAAGTACAGAAGAATAGTCTGGTTTGTTACTATATCTATAGCAAAGTGTGGATGAGCGGGGTAAATCAGACACAACATGTGTAGCGGTTCAAGGATAGAAGAACCACATTGTTTTTGTATAATTGTCCCTCTTCAACCATGCTTTGCTATAGAAAGATAAACAAAGCCGACCTTCAACCACTAACAAGATATAAAGATGCAACCTGGTGGGCCTGGGAACATTCACAACAGCTTCAGTATGTGGCTTATGACGCATTACCTCATTGGAACTATAATTTAAGAGTACAGACTAAAGGGGGGGGGATGTTTGAGGCACAATCTGAATATATTGAAAGTTAATGGACAGCATAATGTTGTCATTGCTAATCAAAGGCCACCTTTTAGTCATGTGGTGAAAGGTTTCTTCCATACATGATTGTGTTCAACTTAAACAGGAAGCTCAGGCATTCATGTCTCATCTTATAGCAAGGTGTGTTTTCTGATGAGGAAATTTGTAATGCACTTCAAAGCAGTTGGGAGCCAGAGTAAAGCTGTTTTAAATAAAAGGATTATTTCATGTGATGAGCCTTAAAAATGAGGATTGATTGTAATTTCACACTGAAATAATTAAAAAGAAAAAAGCCTGTTTGGAACCATAGTTAATTGTACATAGTGAAATAGAAGAGATTCTTATGGAAATAATTTATGCCCTACTTCAGAAACTTTAACCAGAGAGCCGGCATGGTCTAGGGCACTGAGCTAGGAGCCAGGAACTCCCAAGTTCTCATTTAATTAGAGGCAAAGGTTGGTCTTGTGCTTGATTATTATTATTCGTTATTATTTCTATTGTGGTAGCACCTAGGAGCCCTCATCAGGGAGCAAAACCTCATTATGCTTAAGTCTGCAAAATGGGAGTGTCAAAGTTCCATTGTCTGTCCATTCGGAAGATAGGTTTTTCCCTGAAGAGCTTGTCTCTTACAATGGGGCCTGTAGTGGGCCTGGCACAGTGAGGCCCAGATCTTGGTTGGGTGAGTCTAGGCACTACTGCAGTACAAATAATAATAATCGAATTGTTCCAGTGCTTTGCGGTGTGGCTTTGGGCCAGCCCCTGGTTAATTATCTGTGACTCCGTCTCCCCATCTCTACAAATACTTACTTCCTTACCTCAGGATCCAATACCCCTTCTGGAATGATTTAATTATGTTTGTATTTTAGAAAACTTTGGAAATGTACCATGCTATGACAGTCTGTTATCACTGTGGTCCTGGTCCTTCTCACACAGCTCACAAGCAGCTTGCCATTAACTTTAATGTGAGTGTGATCAGTCCCCATATGTAAAAAAATGTACACAGATGTAAAAGGAAACCTTAAAGGACTGACACACTGTGTAGTATCCACCTGCACTAAAAAGAAGACAGTGAAGTTATTTTCTGTTAACAGTAGAGAGCAAATTTCAGAGTAGCAGCCGTGTTAGTCTGTATCCGCAAAAAGAACAGGAGTACTTGTGGCACCTTAGAGACTAACAAATTTATTAGAGCATAAGCTTTCGTGGGCTACAGCCCACTTCTTCGGATGCTGTAGCCCACGAAAGCTTATGCTCTAATAAATTTGTTAGTCTCT
>NW_020664381.1:7200781-7233246 GCF_002925995.2 Terrapene triunguis
AATGGCTGAGTCATTACACAGATTGAATCTATTTCCCCATGTTAAGTACCTTCACACCTTGTCAACTGTCTGAAATGGACCATCTTGATTAACACTACAAAAGTTTTTTTTCTCCTGCTGATAATAGCTCATCTTAATTAATTAGCCTCTTAGAGTTAGTAGGGCAACTCCCACCTTTTCATGTTCTCTGTATGTATATATATCTTCTTACTATATGTTCCATTCTATGCATCTGATGAAGTGGGCTGTAGCTCACGAAAGCTTATGCTCAAATAAATTTGTTAGTCTCTAAGGTGCCTCAAGTACTCCTGTTCTTTATACTGAGAGACAGTCGCTGTCCTGAAGAGTTTACAGTCTAACTAGACAAGAAGCCAAAGGGGCAAATGAAGCACAGAGAGGCAAAGTGGTTTGCCCAAGGCCATGCAGCACATTAATTGCAGAGACAGAGATTTCTGATTCAGTATCTAGTGCCCTATCTACCAGGCAGTGCTTCTTCCTCCCTCTTCTGCCTCACACTTTTCATCATTGTATGCGGTGTTGTTATAGCCGTGTCGGTCCCAGGATATTAGAGAGACAAGGTGGGTGAGGTAATATCTTTTCTTGGACCTTGTCTCTCTCGCCAACAGAAGTTGGTCCAATAAAAGATATTAGCTCACCCAACTTTTCTCACTTTTCAGTCACTCCTTAAGAGCAGACCAAGAAGACGAAACTACCAGTGTGGAGAGGCTTAAATGTGAGGACTGAGGTACATTATATAGAGCTATGTGTAGGAAACATACACAGTGTCATGTATACCTACAGTATATCAAAAGTATTAATAACAATGTCTTGTTTTCACTATGCCTGATTTTTTAAACCAATACCATTAGTCTCTTGCTTTCCTAAATTCTAAATTAAGTCACAAACTTTTTGGGGGTGCAAAATATTGAACCCTTTTAAAAAAAAAGGAGTAGATGTTTGATTAGCAGCAAGATACATTTCTAGTAATAAATAATTTAATACACACTCACGGTTGGATTTGAGCTAACGTTATTACTCTCCTTCGCTCTTCTCTCTGTTGCATTATTTACGAGCTACATTTTTTCAAGCATCTTATTATTATTATTATTATTAATAATAATAATAATAATAATTAATAGTACCTAGCGCTTTGCACGTTCAAAGTACCAAAGTTGACTAATTTATCCCACAAAAGGCAGGTGATGTGAAGAAAGTGAAGCTATTTTCTGTTAACTGTGGACAACAGAAAAGGACAGATTGCACAATGGGTCACACAGTAGTCTTTAGCATTGCACTACTGGAGACCTGAGACCAAATGATGGTCATATGTCCATTGTACAATTGGAAAAACTGGGGCAGAAAAGAGAAGTGACTTATCCAAGACCACCTAGCAAACAAGTTGGAAAGCCAGGTTGAGAAGTCAGTTCTTCCAGATTCCCAACACCATACTTAGTCCATGCTGCCTGGGTTTGGGCTGTGGGGGGTTGCTTGTAATCAGCCTGTGGATAAAGATCTCTTTATTCCATTTGAAAGGATAGTTACTTGTTATTTCTATAGTGCCATAGGTGAGGATGGTGATTTAGAAATATATAAATACAGTGGATACTGCTTAATAGCAACCCTGATATTAACAACTTCTGGTTAACAGTAACATTTTGCCGGGAGCCAAACCCATCCCATTGACTTTATTGTTAATAGAATTTGGATATTAGCACGAACTAAAAGGTACCTAGTTCATGTTAACGTGGTCCATTTCAAACTGGACTAGGTTAACACAAACTAAATACCTTTTAGCTTTCACTACCAGGGTCTACATGGGGCAGCTACAGTGCAAAACTGTACATATCACACCCCCGTAGTCCACATTGCAGGAACATATAGACAAGCCCTCAGGCTCATTGAAAGTCTATGGGAATTAGACTCCTAATGGACTTTTGAAAATGGCAGTTAGGCTTCTAAGTCTCTTAGGTGCTTTTGAAAATGTTGCCAAAATCTTGGTTTGCTTACATTTTCAGGGGACTGTAAGTGCAAAGCTGTTTCCTGTGTTTAGAGCTACTCAACAGCAGTGGGGAGGCTCAATAGAGAAGAAGAAAACTCTCACCCCTACAGCAAGATCTAATCAGGCCAGTTAGACTGCAACTAGAGAGTTGGACAGGAGTTGGCAAATGTATTTTAGGTGACATTCTATTGCTTTGGAA
The DNA here is from genome assembly GCF_002925995.2 of Terrapene triunguis. NCBI lineage: Eukaryota > Metazoa > Chordata > Testudines > Emydidae > Terrapene > Terrapene triunguis. Next base: position 7,202,980 of record NW_020664381.1, read on the forward strand.
TTGGGATTTCAAAGCGTAATTTGGCTTTTTGTGAGTCTGCGTCTTACGGTAATCATTGCAAAGACAATAGTTAACATTTTCTCTGAACTATTTGTTTTTGGGGATAGCCTGGAGGTAGGAAAGAGAGGGGTCAAATATCAATGGAAGACAGAATTCCTACACACACACCCTCACATACATTTGGTATCAAGATCAGTGGAGTACTTCCAAGAATCCTGGTAGGAAGAACAAAAACAAGCTTTGCAATTGCTATTTCCAAAAACAAAAAGGTTTGATGAGACTATTAGGAATAACATTAGAATGGAAAATGATTCAGTGGCAAGCAAAACATAACAAAAGACATTACCATCTTTTGAAAATCACAAATAACTTCAAAAGCTGGCTAAGAGCAATGGAAAACCCAAAATTATGCAGTTTATCAGCAGAGCTCACAAATTAACTAAATGAATCCTGCAGAGAGAGGATGTGGGAGAGCTAAGAAAATTACTGAATTCCACATAGGCTGAAGGAAACACACACACACACACACACACACACAGTGTGGTGGTCGGTCAGTAACACTTGGTTCCACCAGTGCAGAAGTCCAAGCTATAAAACATGTAAGTATATAACGCATCTCATCCTCATAGTTGCAAAGAGAAAAGCTAGAATGTGTAACCACATGTAGCTAATTATAGGCAAGGCTGGTAGCACTTATTAAGGTTGCCTGATACATCCCATTTGAACATCCTGTTGGCAGTTGTTTATAACTTTGCTAACTGTTATAATTGTTTGGGCTGAAATTTTCCATACTGGGTGTCTGCCTCAGGCTGATTATATATATTATACATAAATTTAATTTCAGCCAAAATCAAAGATGCGCCAAAAGGGGTCAAGTTTCAGGGCAACAGTGTCTGTGACTAGCACAGCACACTCCCCTCCAGAGCCTGGGATGGAACCCAAGATTCCTGAGTCTCGTCTTTCCTCTGCTGTTAGCAAATATTTGTGAAACCCGCTGGCAAAATGTGTGTCTCATCCCCATCTAATGCTGGTCCATCTAAAGAGAGACAACCTACTATTGCTATCAGTTAGTCCATTAGTTCAAGCGGTAGAGGTCTGTGTGACAGACCTAAAGTTTCCAGCCCTGCTGATGGCTGATGTGGGTATCAATATGATGTCACGTGATGGAATTCCTTTTTCAGAACCTAGGGAATTACACACACAGCTACTACTCTAAAAGAACATTAAAATTGCAAAGTCAAGCACTCAAAAGTAAGGAAAGGCCAGAATTAAGGTAGCCTGTGCAACCTTAATTCATCCTCCTTTATGGGTCTGCATTACAATACAGTCTATAATTACATGATCACATACTATTTTTCCACAGGATCCCTGCCTCATTCAGCACCCACTGAATATTTTGTTTTCTCCTTGTTATTCAATGCTTGGGCCTAAGTCTAATTTACCTCACACTATTCAAATCCTGCCCTAGAGACAGAGTTATTAATTTCCTCATTGACTTTTCTATGATGAACATCACTACAGTACCCAACGGCCAGAGTTACAAAGATATTTAAGTGCCTAAAACACAGATAGGGATTTTCAAAAGTGATAAATCATGGCTAGATGCCTAATTCCCATTGAAACCAATGAGAGTTAGGCGTCTAACCTTCTTAGGTGCTTTTGTAAACCTCACTGGGCACCTATCTGCATTTTTAGATACCTAAATACATTTGAAAATTTGCCCCTCAGTGTTTCACAAACATAAATAATTTTTTCATAACACCTCTATGAGATCATGGGGTAGTATTATCCCCCATTATACAGATGGGGAACTGAGGCACTCAGAGACTAAAGTCAACAGTATCTGCCAATAGTGGGTGCTGAATTTGAGATGCCTACTGTGACGGGTTGGATCACAGAAACCCCCTTGCCATCCGATGTGCAAAGACTACCCCTGCTCCTGTTTTCCCTGCCAGCTCAGGACTCCAGCACCCTGTCTTGCTGAGCCAGACACTCCAGTCTGCTTCAACACAGATCCAGGGTCTGAATCACTTGTCCCAAAGCTGCAAGTTTACCTGAAAACAGCTCACAGAATTGTGCATGTCTTTAGCACTCAGATGCCCAACTCCCAATGGGGTCTAAACCCAGATAAATCTGTTTTACCCTGCATAAAGCTTATGCAGGGCAAACTCATAAATTGTTTGCCCTCTATAACACTGATAGAGAGATATGCACAGTTGTTTGCTCCCTCAGGTATTAATACATACTCTGAGTAAATTACTAAATAAAAAGTGATTTTATTAAATACAGACAGTAGGATTTAAGTGGTTCCAAGTAGTAACAGACAGAACAAAGTAAGTCACCAAGCAAAATAAAATAAAATGCGCAAATCTATGTCTAATCAAACTAAATACAGATAATCTCACCCTCAGAGATGCTTCAGTAAGTTTTTCTCAGACTGGACACCTTCCAGGCCTGGGCACAATTCTTTCCCCTGGTACAGCTCTTGTTCCAGCTCAGGTGGTAGCTAGGGGATTCTTCATGATGGCTCCTCTCTCTTTCTCTTCTGTTCCACCCCTTTATATATCTTTTGCATAAGGCGGGAACCCTTTGTCCCTCTGGGTTTCCACCCCCCCTCACTGGAAAAGCACCAGGTTAAAGATGGATTCCAGTTCAGGTGACATGATCACATGTCACTGCAAGACTTCATTATTCACTTGCCAGCACACACATATACAGGGAGACTCACAGGTAAACAGCCATCTGCAGACAATGGGAGTCATCAAGATTCCAAACCATCATTAATGGCCCACACTTTACATAATTACAATAGGCCCTCAGAGTTATATTTTATATTTCTAGTTTTAGATACAAGAGTGGTACATTTATACAAATCAGATGATCATACTCAGTAGATTATAAGCTTTGTAATGATACCTTACAAGAGACCTTTTGCATGAAGCATATCCCAGTTGCATTATATTCACTTATTGTCAAATTTTTCTAAAACTATCCCAGTTACATTATATTGACTTATTATCAAGTTTTTATAAAACCATATAGACTGCACAACGTCACACCTACAACCTGATTTTTCAGTGTACTTAGCATTATATAGCAATGTATTGACTTCAATTGCAGCTGTGAGTGCTCAGAACTTCTGCAAATCAGACCCCATGGTCTAAAGTCAGGCACTCAGAAAATGAGGAACATAAAATTAATCACCTGTGAAAAGTTTGATATAAGTGACTTGCCCAGTATCACATAGGAACGGTGTGGCCAAGTCGGGGATAGAATCCAACTCTGTCTTAACCATGAGACCTTCCTTTCTCTTCCTGCAGTCCCTACTTCATTCACTACACACCTTCCAACTCTGCAACAAATGAAGTACTGGTCCTACAGACAACAGCCTCCTTCACTCCACAACTCTCATCATCCCCAGAGCCTAGTCCATCTTGGGCATTGAATGAGGCAGGGGTACTGTGGAAAAAGTAGTAAGTCATCATGTAATTAAAGACTGCATCATAATGCATATGCACAAGAGGGCCACATTAATGTTGCCTGGGCAACCTTAATTGTAGCATTCGTAACTTTTGAATGCTTGGACTTTGCAACCTAAATAACATTTTTAATGTAGTTATTTTAGTATGAAATATATATATGTATCTATATCTATGTATATAGATAATGCCATCACCTGACTCCAGGACCTGGCATTCTACGCACGTCTATTGTGCTTATACCTTAATTGAAACCTCGATGTAATTAACATTCAGAGACAAAAGGATGGGGTCGGAGCAGGAAAAGCATCCAACAGCTGGGAATAAAAGGGTATAAGATAAATTAGTGGTTCCTTAAATTACACCTACTCACACCCACTTACTGACCTGAAATTTAAAACATCACTTAAGTCACCTCAGTATTTTGTCTAAAGCCAGTGGGGAAGTTATATGCACAAGTGTACTAAATTTCAAGAAATCTTTTGTACATAATTAGTTTGTGTAGCATATCCAAGTCAACAAGTCTGTTGTAGGAGGGAGGCAGAGTGCATTATTTTAGCTGATAAAGAACTGGCTTGAAGACTAAACACACTGTAGACACATGACCTTCAGATTTCCAGCCATTAGCTGTGGTGCCCTTTGGATTCTGTGCTGTCTCTCTTGTTTAGTGTCCCACGCAGATACTCTGATTCTGAAACTTAGGCCTCTGACATGCTTGTATTCTGTGATCAATCCAATTAAAAAAAATAAGAATTTTGCTTTGGGTCAGCTTACTGAATTGCAAAGCACCTGGGGACAGTTTTGCCCATTGAGAACAACAGTTTGCACCACGTTGTATTATTAGCGAGAGCTCAAAAAAGGGATTCACTGCCAGTTTAAAAATCAAATATAATTCAATCACAGACTTCCATTGTAATATTTTGTTTGAAGATTGCAGCACAAGTATAAATAAATATGTACAATGACCTGACTACACTTTAGATGGTAACTAATGGCATTTTTACTGACATATTACTTTCTCTGAGGAAAACTAGATAAAAACTATATTATAAAAAATCCTGGCTGATGAGGTTTAAGGGAAGGATTACAAAACATTAAAAAAACTCAATGCAATTGGAGAGAAAATAATTCGCTACTACACAGATTTGTATTTTGCTGCTGCCAAGAAGAATTAATATTAATACCCTTGTAACCCAGCTCCATAATACTGGACGAGAACAAGCACGCACTTGATGAAATTAAAGGGCAGTAAATTTGGAACCAGTAAAAGGAAATAGTTTTCAAAGCAGCACAGAGTCAATCTAAGGAATTTGCTGCCACCATGACAGATAATATGGCTGTCTTTTTTAAAAGTACAGGATCATTTTATGAACATTAAGAAAATTTACAGCTATGCTAGCTCAGATAAGGACAGTTAGGAAGGAATTCTGTTTCCCCACTTCCCCATCTATAGCATTATTTCTTCAGCCTCTTCTCTGGTCTTTTATAGGAGGGTGACATACCAGACTAAATGGACCACTGACCAGTCCGATGATCTATTGTGTTGACTCCTATGTTTGTGTCTTCAAATAGCCCCACTTCCAAGATTCCATTGCCGTATCTGGCCATAGTTAGACCAAGAGGATGGTTTGGAATTCTAGCTTTAGGTCAAGAATGTTTGTGTAGTCTAAGCTGTATTCAGTGGTATCCAAATCTCATGAACTGTTCTTGGGAGAGATCAGTTAAAATGATAGAAAGCTCATGAGATCACCTTTCTCATAAATCTGATGTTATCTTGGGCCAGATTCTTGTGACAATAGCTTTGAAACAGAACCAGTTTGGATTTGATCCAAACCAAAGGGGCAGGTTTGGATCCAGGAATTGTTATCTGAATCTATCAATACCACTGACATGTGAAGGGGTTCAGATCACAGGGTTTGCATTTGGCCTATCTCTATTTACATACTGAGAATAGAACCAAAAAAACTCTGACTGTTCCCTAAGTTCTAATGACTGCATTGGTTAGAACAGAAAGGAGAGGGAAAAGTGAAGACTACTAAAGGGAATGGGTCATTTGTGTACATTTACCTCAGCACTATAGATGGTTATTGTAACAAATCTCTGACCATTTAAGACTTGTCATCACTATACTACGCCTCATCCACTCAGACCTTCCCAGTTAATAGTAAGGATAGATTCAGCAATTCCTCCCCCCACAACACAGGCCCCTCCCTCTTGCGCTAATGGAGAATCTTTTATCGCTATAGGATTTTGACACACAGCTGAACTGTTCTGATTCCATCCAGTAGAGGGTAATCATACACAGAGACACACACTGGTCAATTTTACAGACCATAGTTGCAAGTACCATAGCACTGATGTATACAGGAGTGAGTGCCAAGTAGACTCTGAGCCACCCTAGTAAATGCACTTCCATTCCAGAGAGAAGTTCAGTCATGTTGCAGATAGATTCCAATAACCCTTTTATGGACATTTTTTTTGCTTAATAGCATGTGGCTACCTACCCTCCTCATAGAAGAATGTCTGCAGCCATGCTTGACTATTTTTTACTAGAATGTTGTTTTGCATTTTGGGCTAGAATTGTTCATCTACTCCCAATTCCACCTTCTCTCTGCAGTGCTTTCCCTTTGCATCATCTTTCTTGTGTTTGCTATGAAGCAGACGTGAGAAAAGAGGGAGAAGGTGGCTCAAACCCATAGAATTTCTACACTTCCCCAATAAGGGAATTTAAATGTTGAACATCAAATCTTAAAATAAGATTACACGTACACTGGCTGGCCTAGCCAAAAAATTCTCCCTGGCTTAGTAGCAGCACCGATAAACTGGTACAGATTGACAGCAATATGTTGGTTGATGCACAGAGCATAATAGATGTTTGTGTTGTCAATCACAATCAATCTGTAAGCATCTACCGCAGGGGCAGGCAAACTTTTTGGCCTGAGGGCCACATCGGGTTTCGGAAATTGTATGGAGGGCCGGTTAGGGGAGGCTATGCCTCCCCAAACAGCCAGGCATGGCCCGGCCCTGCCCCCTATCTGACCCCCCCTGCTTCTTGCCCCCCTGGACTCCTGCCCCATCCAACCCCCCCGTTCCCTGACGGTCCCCCCGGGACCCCTGCCCCATCCACACACCCCTGCTCCCTGTCCCCTGACAGCCCCCAGAACACCTGCCCCTGACTGCCCCCCACCCCCATCCAATCCCCCCCTCATTCCTGACTGCCCCCCCCAGGATCCCTGCCCCCATTCAACCCCTGTTCCCCGCCCTCTGACCACCCCGACCCCTAGCCATATCCCCACCCCCTGACCACCACCTCGAACTCCCCTGCCCTCTCTCCAAACCCCCCTGCTCCCTGCCCCCTTACCGCGCTGCCTGGAGCACTGGTGGCTGACGACGCTACAGCCAAACCACCTGGCTGGAGCCAGTCACGCCACCACACAGCACAGAGCACCGGGTCAGGCTGGGATCTGCAGCTGCACTGCCCCAGGAGCTTGCAGCCCCGCCACCCAGAGTACTCAACTCAATGAGAAGCTGCTGTCTATAAGCAAACAAGATATTAGGTTGTATAAGGAATGGAATGGAAAACAATAGAGTTTACTGTTATGTATATAACATATAACATCAATGTGGTGACCTCCTCCAGATACTTTGTGCAGTACTGGCCACCCCATCTCAAAAAAGATATTGCAAAATTATAGGATGTTCAGAGAAGGGCAATGTAAATGATCAAGGAAATAGGAAAAAACATGTATGAAGAAAGTGTGACAGGTTCGGTCACAGAGACCCTCTTGGGACTGTCATCTGACATGCTGAAGTTACCTCTGAGCCCGTTTTCCCTGGCAGCTTGGAACTTCCAGAACCCTGTCTTGTTGAGCCAGACATGCTAGCCTGCTGCAACAAAGACCCAGGGTCCGGGCCACGCCCCAAAGCTGCAGGCTTTAAGTGAAAACAGCTCTGCAGGTTACCTAACTCCAGCACTCAGACACCCAACTCCCAATGGGATCCAAACCCCAGATAAATCCGTTTTACTCTGTATAAAGCTTATACAAGGTAAACTCATAAATTGTCCACCCTCTATAACACTGATAGGGAGATATACACAGCTGTTTGCTCCCCCAGGTATTAATCACTTACTCTGGGTTCATTAATAAACAAAAGTGATTTTATTAAGTATAAAAAGTAGGATTTAAGTGGTTTCAAGTAATAACAGACAGAACAAAGTAAGTCACCAAGAAAATAAAGCAAAAACACTCAAGTCTAAGCCTAATACATTAAGAAACTGAATACAGGTAATATCTCACCCTCAGATATGTTCCAATAAGCTTCTTTCACAGACTAGACTCCCTCCTAGTCTGGGCCTAATCCTTTCCCCTGGTACAGTTCTTGTTAGTTCCAACAGCCATCTTAGGTGGAAAACAGGGGCTTTCTCATGACTGGCAGCCCCCTTTGTTCTGTTCCACCCCCTTTTATACCTTTGGCACAAGGCGGGAATCTTTTGTCTCTCTGGGTCCCCAGCCCTCCTTCTAAATGGAAAAGTACCAGATTTAAGATGTATTTCTTTACCAGGTGCCATGGTCACATGTCACTGTAAGACCTCATTCTTCATTACCCATGGGCTGGCCCACACGTATACAGGAACATCCACAACCAATTGTCCTAGTCAATGGGAGCCATCAAGATTCTAAACCACCATTAATGGCCCACACTTTGCATAATTACAATAGGACCTCAGAGTTATACTTCATATTTCTAGCTTCAGATACAAGAATGATACATGCATACAAATAGCATGAACACAGTAGATTATAAGCTTTGCAATGATACCTTACAAGAGACCTTTTGCATAAAGCATATTCCAGTTACATTATATTCACATTCAAAGTATATTTTCATAAAGCATATGGAATGCAATATCACAGAAAGAATAAAAAGATTGAGATTGTTTAGCTTGGACAGGAGGTGAATGAAAGGATACACGATATATAAAATAATGAATGGTCTAGTGAGGGTCTATTGGGAATATTTGTTCTCCCTGTCTCATAACACAAATACAAGGGGGAATTAAATGAAACTGAAAGATGGGAAGATCAAAACCAATACTTTTTCACACAATTTGTAATTAAACAGAGGAACTTATTGCCACAGGAAGCTGCTGAGGCCAAGATCTTAAGAAGATTCAAAAAGGGAATGTGCATATATATGGATACCAAGAATATCCAGCATTATCATATTTAACGTTAAAAAAATTGTGGGAGGAATATTCAGTGCTCTGTTTATGGGTTTAAGTCAGTCTCTATCAGAGACCAGGATGAGAACTAATGTGGAGTGAGGTGGGTAGATTATCCCACATCTGCCTGCTATGGGATTCTCACACCTTCCTCTGAAGCATCTGGTGCTAGCTAGTGTCAGGGACAAGATACTGGATAGATGGATCTCGGGGCTGATATGTTCTTACTGTTTTTATGACACAAATACTGTGACAGATTTAACTGGATTTACTGTAGTGGCTGAGTTTTTATAGTACATATTTTGTGAAATATGTAACAATTTTCTTAGAACACCAGTGGAAAACAACACCCCTAAAGGATTCAGAAGAGTGAATTGACAGTACACTGTTACAATCTAAAACTGGTTGGTTTTCGATCAGCTGTGTTAGAGTTGTTCCTACTGCTTGCACTCAGATGTAATTTTCTGCAGTTAGCCACGGGAACAACAAAATACTGTTGTTGCAATAAGATTATTTTTAAATTGATGTGCCCTCTTATTCTATCAAAGTAAAATGCAGGTAATTGGAATATACTGGCTTAAACACAGAGGAATGAAGCTAAGTTATATTTGTGATGCCTTTGACAGTCTTAAGGGCCTTATACTCCTGTCTGATCGGCAGCTCATATCCAATGTATCTTAGCACACACAAAGAGAGGGGGAGAGAGAGCTGTGTAAATCAACACTCTTACGTCAATTACACTACATGTGTCTTTCCCTGTCAGACATTCACAAAGCAATTTAAGTTCCCAGGGCACTACGCAAGGAAGGGATGTAGAGATGGAAAAAGGAAAATAAAATAGATGGAGCTTGGCCTATACAGGTTACTCCCATTTTTCCATTCTCAAGGCTCAATGTTTTTGGCCACAAAAGGATTTATAAATTGAAACTTTTTTTCCTGCCCTGCACTTTAACTATCGCTCTCATTCTGAATCTTATATTTCTTCCATTACCAAACACCAACATGCTTCTATGCTCAAACAATGTTTACATTTATTTACTTAGGTCCCAAATTGGCAAAACATTTAAGCACGTGCTTAAATTCATTCCTATTCAGCAAAGCACTCAGGCCAGGTTTGTAAAGATAAATCTCATTTTCAAAAACGATGTCAATGAGACTTAGGAGCCTAAAACCCATCGACTGTCAATGATTTTTAGACACCTGAACCAGTTAGGCATTACAACACAGATCATAACAATGCCCAAATATCTTTTAAAAATCTGAGTTTTAAGCAGACGCTTATCAGTACGTGTGTTTAAGTGCCACTGACTTTTCAATTGGGACTTAGACATAGGCTTAAAGTTCATCTTGTGCTCTAGTACTTTGCTGAATAGGTTACTCTGCTGAATCGGGGCTTTAAATACCACCATAAATAAATTCCTACTGTATTTATAAAATCCACATAATTATTTTAGGGGGGGGGGAACTCTCTGTATAAGTGATTTTTTTCATGAGCATTACTATTTAAAATATTTATATAGTAGCATAACTGTGAATGGTGCTTAACAGAAAAATAAGATGTCATGGAACCAGATTTGAAGCTCAGTTACACCACAGGAGATCCAGAGTAAGTGCTACTGGTGTCAGAGTAACTATGGATTTATATCAGGATTCAGCCCACAGGTCCTGCCCCCCAAGACCTTGCAGTCTGAGCACCTGATCCCAAAATGTATTTTAGCATCTCCAGTTCATATCTGAGCACCTTCCACTTCAAGTAAGTTTAATTGGGCTTGAAGACACTTGGCATCTCACAGGATCGTGCTCCAAATGAGACAAATTCAGGAAATGACATCAGATAAAGGAAGGTATAGGGAAAGGAGAGAAGAGTGTTAAAACAAGGAGAAAGAATGTGGTTCAAATTATGTTTCCTATGAAGCATGTAATTACAGGGCACTGCAAAAAAGGAAGAGCAGATAGCAAAGGGGCAGATAGCAAAGGGAAGAGATCAATAGTGGAGAACTAGTTGAAAGAAGTATGTTCAGAAGAGAGATTTGAAGAAAGTGGATGTTGCCCTGAAAGAGGAAGGTTTTTCAAGGTGTATGGGTGGTGTGGAATAAACATTAGCATGCAAATGGGACAAGGAGACTATAGAAGTAACTTTTATTTGCTTTTCAGAAAATTATCTCTCACTGACTGCAACATAAAGTTACATGAGCTCTGGCTAGAAAGAATGATAGGTTTCCAGTTCCTAGTATAACATGTAAGAATCTAAACTTTTAAAGAAAGAGCCACATTTGAGAACTTTCGTAATCCTAGATTAGTTATTAGGAGCCAGAGAAGGAAGAGACTTCATGAATCAGAGGTCCAGATCATTGGCTGATGGAAATACGCACTGCTGCATTGGCTTCAATGAAGTTACACCAATTTAGGAACTGGTCTATAGAGTCTATCTTAGGCTTTTCTATAGTACCGTTATTGTGGTATTTAAGTATTTACAAATTCAGGATATATGATGCGTTAGATATAAAAATGACAATACCAAGATATTGTACACATGCGTAATCCCCACCTCTCCCCCACCCCCTAAAAAAGAGACTACAACTTGAAAGTGGATATTACTATTACTGGATTTTCAATCACCATGTTGTCAATTCTTTAAAAATAATACATCTTTTATGAAGAAAGGTCCCTCAGAATATTGGAAAACTTAGTTCCAGACTTTGTGCCTTTTCCTTCATATCATTGATAGGCCAAATCCTCTTTTACTACATGCCCAAAAAGTCCCATTCTCATAACTGAGAAAAAAACAATAGTTAAAAAAAAATCAGGTTTAAAGGGGAAATGAAAGCAGCTATGAAAATATGTATATAACAAATGGAGGAAAGGGAAAGTTGATAGTAATGAAGATATAGCAGAAGCTAAAACTGTAGAAAAATGAAAGGGGAAGCAAAAGGACGCAAGGAGACATCTATGGCCAGCGGAGTTTAGGACAACAAGAAGGATGGGTTTTTTAATGTATATTAGGAAAAAAGGAATCTTAACAACGGTACTGGTCCATTAATAGATGGAAAAGGTAGAATTGTCAATAATTATGCCAGAAAGGAAGATGTATTCAATAAATATTTCTGTTCCATATTTGGAAAAATGCCAGATTACATATTCATATCATATGATGATTGATGATGATAATGAAATACTCTCCATATCAGCAGTAATGAAGAAGGAAGTTAAATAGCAGCTATAAAATAAGACATTTTTAAATCATCAGGTCCAAGTCCAGATAACTTGCATCCAAGAGTTTTAAAGGAGCTGGCCGAGGAGCTCACTGAGCCATTAATGTTGATTTTTTTCAATAACTCTTCAAACACTGGGGAAGTTCCAGAAGAAAGTTAATGTTGTTCCCATTAAAAAAAGGTAAATGAGATGAGCCAGGTAATGATAGGCCTGTCAGCCTGACATCAATCCCTGGCAAAATAATAAAGCAGCTGATATGGGACTCAATTAATAAAGAATTAAATGAATGTAATCAAGATGGGCTTATGGAAAATAGATGTTATCAATCTAACTATTTTGCGATTAAAAGTTTGGTTTATAATATAAATATAAATATAATATAATATAATATAATATACATGGACTTCTGTAAATCATTTGATCTGGACCTTTTGATACGGTCTCCCACAGTATTCTTGCCAGCAAGTTAAAGAGGTATGGGCTGGATGAATGGACTATAAGGTGGATAGAAAGCTGGCTAGGTTGTCAGGCTCAACGGGGAATGATCAATGGCTCCATGTCTAGTTGGCAGCCAGTATCAAGCTGAGTGCCCCAAGGGTCGCTCCTGGGGCCGGTTTTGTTCAATATCTTCACTAATGATCTGGAGGATGGCGTGGATTGCACCCTCAGCAAGTTTGCAGATGACACTAAACTGGGAGGAGTGGTAGATACACTGGAGGGTAGGGATAGGATACAGACAAATTAGAGGATTGGGCCAAAAGAAATCTAATGAGGTTCAACAAGGACAAGTGCAGAGTCCTGCACTTAGGAAGGAAGAATCCCATGCACTGCTACAGACTAGGGACCAAGTGGATAGGCAGGAGTTCTGCAGAAAAGCACCTAGGGGTTACAGTGGACGAGAAGCTGGATATGAGTCAACAGTGTGCCCTTGTTGCCAAGAAGGCTAATGGCATTTTGGACTGTATAAGTAGGAGCATTGCCAGCAGATCAAGGGACGTGATCATTCCCCTCTATTCAGCATTGGTGAGGCCTCATCTGGAGTACTGTGTCCAATTTTGGGCCCCACACTGCAAGAAATATATGGAAAAATTGGAAAGAGTCCAGCGGTGGGCAACAAAAATGATTAGGGGACTGGAGCACATGATTTATGAAGAGAGGCTGAGGGAACTGGGATTATTTAGTCTGCAGAAGAGAAGACTGAGGGGGGATTTGATAGTTGCTTTCAACTACCTGAAAGGGGGTTTCAAAGAGGATGGATCTAGACTGTTCTCAGTGGTACCAGATGATAGAACAAGGAGTAATGGTCTCAAGTTGCAGTGGGGGAGGTTTAGGTTGGATATTAGGAAAAACTTTTTCACTAGGAGGGTGGTGAAGCACTGGAATGGGTTACCTAGGGAGGTGGTGGAATCTCCTTCCTTAGAGGTTTTTAAGGGCAGGTTTGACAAAGCCCTGGCTGGGATGATTTAGTTGGGGATTAGGTCCTGCTTTGAGCAGGAGGTTGGACTAGATGACCTCCTGAGGTCCCTTCCAACCCTATGATTCTATGATTCTATCACTTGCACAATATTTGGATTAAGAAACTAGAACAACATAAAAATCAACATGACACACATTAAATGGATTTTAAAAACTGGCTAACTGATAGATTTCAAAATGTAACTGCAAATGGAGAATCATTATCAAGTAGGTCTGTTTCTAGTGAGGTCTTGCAGGGATCAGTTCTCAGGCCTACGCTATTTAACATTTGAAATCAATGATCTCGGAAAAACATAAAATCATTACTGTTAAAGTTTGTAGATGACACACGATTGGGGGAGTGATAAATAATGAAGAGGACAGACCACTGATACAGAGCAGTCTAGATCATTTAGTAAACTGAGCACAAGCAAACAACGTGTTTTAATATGGCCAAATGTAAAGTTATACATTTAGTAACAAAGAATGCAGGCCATACTTACAACTTCTGGGAAGCAGTGACTCTGAAAAGGACTTGGAAGTCATGGTGGATAATCAGCTGAACATGAGCTCCAGGTGCTACACTGTGGCCAACAAAGCTAATGTGATCCTTGTATGTATAAACTGGCTAATACTGAGTAGAAGTAGAGAGGTTATTACCTCTGTATTTGGCACTGTTGTGAGCATTGCTGGAATACTGTGTCCAGTTTTAGTGCCCACAATTCAAGAAGGATATTGATAATCTGGAGAGGGTTCAGAGAAGAGCAATGAGAACAATTAAAGGATTAGAAAACATGCCTTATAGTGATAAACTCTAAGAGTTCAATCTTTTTAGCTTAACAGAGAGAAGATTAAGGAGTGACTTGATCACAGTCTATAAGTCCCCCTTACATGGGGAACAGAAATTTGTCTGCTAGACTGAAGAGTCTTCTATATTATCAAATGTATAACAAGATCCAATGGCTGGAAGTTGAAGCTAGACAAATTCAGACGGGAAATAGGGCACACATTTTTAACAGTGAGGGTAACTAACCTTTGGAAAACCTTACCAAGGGTTGTGGTGGATTCTCCATCACTGGACATTCTGAAAATGCAGAGTGGATGTATTTTTCTAAGAGATGGTCTAGTTCAAACAGGAATTAATTCAAGGACGTTCTATAGCCTCCGTTATACAGAAGGTCAGACTAGTGGATCGCAGCGGTCCCTTCTGGATTTATAATCTATGAGTCTTCACCATCAAATTAGTTTTATGTGATCTGGGGTAAGAACTGTGATGTTGCACTCTATATGATTTTATGAAAATATGCTAATGAGTTTAAATATAATGTAACTGGAATATGCTTCATGCAAAAGATCTCTTGTAAGGTATCATTACAAAGCTTATAATCTACTGAGTGTGTCATCCTATTTGTATAAATGTAACACTTTTGTATCTGAAACTAGAAATATGAAATATAACTCTGAGGGCCTATTGTAATTATGCAAAGTGTGGGCCATTAATGGTGGTTTGGAATCTTGATGACTCCCATTAACCAGGACAATTGACTGCAGATGACTCTGTTTTACCTGTAAGTCTTCCTGTATACGTGTGTGCCGGCAAGTGGGTAATGAAGTCTTACAGTGACATGTGATCATGTTACACTAATAAAATAACACCAACAGGATCTTATAAGGTGGGCAAGGCAAAACACCACATTTATTGTAAATACAGAGAGAGAGAAAGAAATTATCACAATAGTTAGTATATGCTTTTTAGACACACACACATACACACATAGTCCTGCAGTGATGTTTATAGTTACCAGTCCAGAGTCTGGATCAATCTAGTGGCCAGCCAGTTTGGTCGCAGAGGGGAGCGGGGCTCTATCGGTCATGATCCGATGCTCCTGGAGTGTGGTAAGACGAACCCAATGTCCCATGGCCAAGCACCCTGTTCTTATAGGTTTTTTTCTCTGCTTAAGCCTATGGATTTTGCTCTGTCAGTTTGTGACCGGTTACTTCTTAATTGGTGTAAACATTCCAATACACCTCCGAGAGGGTCATCCTGTCCTTTGTTCCGATTTAATCAATTGTCCTTAGGGGTGCCAGCCTTCATCTCAGGGTCGTCAATTTGCCCTTCATTATGGATGCGCGTTGATGATCCTTTGATGTTCTTTAAGTCTCTTTACTTCTTCCTTGACTCTGGCTATAACAATGACCTTATCTTTTCCTGATGCATACATTCCTCATTCACACAAACAGATTGAGAATACAAACAGTAGTATTTTATATCGAGCAAAAAGGCATTGAACCTTGCTAAGTTTTACAATCAATAACCAAGACAATTTACATTGAGACCCAGGCCTTCAATGTTCCTCTAATCTACTTAACATAGATACAATAGAGAATCCTGTCTCTTACTAACTAAATCTTAAAACAAAGAGTTAAAGAGGACCCAATTTGTAATGCATATGGGAAAACAGAATCTCATAGTCCCAGAGGGTCATTTCTTTCAGCTATTCAAAAAGGGTGGCTAACCGGATGAAATCAAATCATACATTAATTCTAATCCAGCTCCTACAATCATGTCACCTGAACTGGAATCCATCTTTAACCTGGTGCTTTTCCATTGAGAAGGGGGTTGGGGGGGGGAACCCAGAGAGGGACAAAGGATTCCTGCCTTATGCAAAAGATATATAAATGGGTGGAACAGAACAAAGAAGAGCCATCATGAGAATTCCCCTAGCTACCACCTGAGCTGGAACAAGAGCTGTACCAGGGGAAAGGATTGTGCCCAGACTAGGAAGGCATCCAGTCTGTGAAAGAAACTTATTGAAACATCTCTGAGGGTGAGATTTTATCTGTATTCAGTTGTATTACCTTATTAGACTTAGATTTGCGTGTTTTATTTTATTTTACTTGGTAATTCACTTTGTTCTGTCTGTTACTACTTGGAACCACTTAAATCCTACTTTCTGTATTTAATAAAATCACTTTTTACTTATTAATTAACCCAGAGTACATATTAATACTTGGGGGGGGGGAAACAGCTGTGCATATCTCTCTATCAGTGTTATAGACGGTGAACAATCTATGAGTTTACCCTGTATAAGCTTTATACAGGGTAAAACGGATTTATTTGGGGTTTAGATCCCATTGGGAGTTGGGCATCTGAGTGTTAAAGACAGGAACACTTCTGTAAGCTGCTTTCAGGTTAAGTCTGCAGCTTCGGGGCACATGGTTCAGACCCTGGGTCTGTGTTGGAGCAGAGTGGCATGTCTGGCTCAGCAAGACAGGGTGCTGTAGTCCTAAGCTGCCAGGGCAAGAAAGCAAGTGCAGAAGTAGTCTTGGCACATCACTTGGCAGTTCCCAAGGGGGTTTCTGTGATCCAACCCATCACAAGAACAAATTAAACTTGATTATTTTCATGCTGGCACTTCATATCCTTTCTAAGAATAATAATGGAGATCTTTCAAGTTTTAACACGCTGATCTTTTTTCCCATTCAGGACTATGAAAGTCAGTGATTAGAGTGGGTAAATTGTCCATTTTACCTTCATGGTATTTTTACCATTCATATTACTCTGAAGTGGAGTTTTGCAAACACAGAAAGAGAGGAATAGATCCTAATTTCATAGCGTAATCTTACGAAGCTGAATCTGTTTTCACCTTACTGATGCAAGTAATTCTCTTGAAGTTAATGTGATTAGTTCTGTGACTAGAGCAAGCTGGTTTGGCTCTTTAAGTATACTTTTCTTATAAGAAAAGAAAATGGTGGAACATCTATAGTGCTACGATCTCTATCTATAATTCAGTGGTTTGATGGAAGTGGTTATACTTTGGGCCAGCTAAGATGCTTATTTGAAAGAATCTGTTTTTCTAGTGAATGAGCAAATGCTACTTTGGCTGTTACATGACTATGATGATTGATTTATTTACTTATTGTAATTTACAAATAAATTATAGACACAATTCAAGAGTAACCCCTACTTTGGGGCAGGGATCATCTTTTTGTTCTGTGTTTGTACAGTGCCTAGCACAATGGGGTCCTGGTCCAAGAGTGGGACTCCTAGGCACTACCACAACGCAAATCACATTAATTCACTCTAAAGTCTTGTTCAATCAGATGCAGGGAAAAATAAAGTCTCCAGTATTCTTTTCTGCATAACTTGCTACATTGAATTGAAAATACAAAGCTAAACTAAATATGGTCATTGGGGCCTTAGTGGTTCTTTGTTTTGCAATACATATATTGATAAATATATTGATATTAATAAATATGTTGATAAATATAGCAATTCTGGAGTGAAAGAAAAGGGTTCAAATGTCATACGTCAACTCCCAATCAACAATGCAAAGTCATCAAATGCAAACCTATCTAAAAGCATAACAAAGATACAACTGGAATTTGCCGGTGTGAGGTACAGATGAGCAGAGAGGGAAACAACATCTAAAGAACTCCTATTTCACAGAAGAATGTTCCTTATTAAAGATAAGGCTGGGGACTAGTCCACAAACTAATTAAAGAAACGTCTAAACTGCACACTCCTTTTGGCGGTGTGTAGAGTACATACATTGCATGCCCCCCGAGCACAGGTATAAATAGCAGTGTAAATGGTGAGACACTGCTTAGGCAGGTAGAGGAAAGACATGCCTGAACCCTGTAGGTACATACTCTACCCGGCCCAAGCGGTATCTTCCCCAGCTGCACTGCTATTTTTAGCAGAACAGTGTTCCACTGCCTCCCCACTATTGGAGCCGTTCCCGGCTGGCTCCCCACTGCCAGAGCCTGAGCTGTGGGAGTCTTACCTTGCTGCCACCACCTGACAGAGCCTTGCACTAGCACAGGTAGCTACCCACTGCAGTGAGTGTGGACACAGCCTGCTTTTCACTGTGGTGTGTAGCTACACATACCCTACATGCCGCTGCCACAAGTGGTGTGCAGTGTAGATGTACCCTAACTAACACCCCCCCACACACACACACACAGTGATTCTACACTAACAGTGTGAAATACTGTTATTGTTCAGGAAGGCTCAAATATTTTCATTGCATGGGCCACAACTTGATAGAGAGAGTTCATTTATTTAGATTAAAAATAATAAAAAGATATCTAACCAATGAGCCTGACACATTGTTAACAATCCCATAAATACAGTGAAATCCCAGCAGCACCACTAAAATAGTCACAGCAACAAGAACTCAGCCAGACACCCTACAGAAAATCCTTCCACCCCTTCATTGTTTGTGGGAAGCTTAGCCTCAATCCTATCAACAACCGTCTTTTGTAATGGCCCAAATAGTCGCCAGATTTGGGACCATGGTGAAGGGGCGGGGAGCAAGTTCCAGAGTCCTTTGCTTTGGCAAAATGGCCTGGGGAGCAAGGCAGTCCCTCAGATTGTCTGGTTGGCTCATAGACATGACATCACACAATTCACCTCCTAGTCCCAATCACCTGATACCCATGTGGCAATGTAGCAGGGTGGGGTCACCCCACTCCTGCCTGGAGGCGTTAAAAGCAGCCCTGGAGAGGGCTGTGGCTGGGGAAAGGCTGATTGGGGAAGCAGCCTCAGCTGGGGCCACGCCCCAGTCAGGCCACAGCTGGCCCTATAAAGGGGCTGCTAGCCTGGAGCTAAGTCAGTCTCTCTCTAGCTGTGGAGAGAGACGGGCCTGGCTGCTTGGGAGCGCTGCAGGGTACCTAGAGTGGAGCAGAGCTGGGGAAAGCCCAGAAGAGCTGGGGAGCTCCAGGCTGGAAAATCCCCAGGCTGCAGGCCTTGCTAAAGGCCGGGAAGGGTACTGGGGGTTGCAGAGGGGCAGCCCAGGGTAGACAAAGGCAGCAGGTCCAAACCCCCCTTGCTGATGATGAGTGGTATAAACTGCAGTCTGCCCTTGTGAGCGGGGGCTAGATGATGACTGGCAGTAGCCACTGAGGTGAGGTGGGGGTAGAGGGTTGGGGGTTCCCTGGGGAGGGGAGACACAGATCTGTGGGGGTACTGCAAGGGGGCAGCACCCAAGGAAAAGGGGCACCGGGGTCTGGGAGGAACATGGCGGGGCCAGCGGCAAGCGGGACATTGGCCAGCATTGGGCGCTCCAAGGCTGGAAAAGTTAATTTCCTGGACAACCAGCAGGAGGTGCCACGCTGGTGAGTCATCGCCCCGCTACAGGCAACTACAGCAGCTGTTGAAAAATAGGGAAAAATAATATCATGAAAGTATTTTCCATTCTTTTTAGACATCTTTTAATGCAGGTTACAAGCTGGAAGCAAAGAGGAAAAAGCCAGCATTATGTGGCCAGTAAGCTCTCCGTGAGCCACCAGCAAGTGCAGCATGAACCAGCAGCAGCACACAGATACCAGTCCAATCACTGCAACCCTTTATAATAGCATCAGTGCAATACTTCTTAGTTATCACCAAAGCATATTGTAGCAATTCATTTTTATTTAAGGAAGGAACCAGAAACAGTGTTGGGTACTTTAGTAACCACCAAAAAACATCTGATAATTTTCCTTTCTCAAAGAAAAAACAAAAGCCACCAAGATGCTAGAAACCAATTTACATAAACTTAAGGAACTCTGTTAATGAAGATAGGAAAACAGACAAAACTGTTTCATCATGAAAGGAGGTCTCCTGTTGTGCTCAAGATTGGATTTTGAGAACTTGCAGTGGATAACCTCTGCAGTAGCCTGTAAGTATGTAAAAGGGATTAGCTAATGTCAGATTGTGCAAATAAACCCACATCTCCACAGCAGACAAGAAATTTTTTTTTAAGCTGAAGGATGCAAGATCTGTATCTGAATATTTTATAATTAAACGAACAGTAATCCATTTCATTAGCACTTGCCTATGCAATGGCATTACTGGAAAAGAATACATTGTTAATTTCATAGCATTTCATTACAGTGTAACAAGACTTACTCTAAGAATATTCCACCATAAACAGAGGAGAGAAGGGAGCATGGTGTTTCACCTTTGGACTGACAATGATTTAGTTGGGACTAGGTCCTGCTTTGAGCAGGGGGTTGGACTAGATGACCTCCTGAGGTCCCTTCCAACCCTGATATTCTATGATTCTATGATGATTCTATGAATGCTTTATGTGAAGGGAATTTTTGACATCTGGTTTCAAAGTAAGTGGCTAGTTCTATGACATGATGTTTCTATAAAGCTTATATTGATGTTAATGACACACATTTATATGGTGACTTTCATCCTGAGTGGATCTCAAAGAGCTTTATAAACTTCACTGGTTCTCCAAACTAATACATATGCACACACAATCTACTTTGCCCATCACTGATGTGTAGCTATCTCTGGGGTGAAATATCACATCTGCTCAGTAGTATACACCAACACGATAAAACAGTGTAGGGCAAGATGTTATCCAGGGGAAATTACAGAAGAATTTAAGTAGGCAAATATTACTACCAGTCAGTTAAAGAGTACTGTCATTATAGCATTTATTTACCCCAGATACAAGGCCAAAATGAAACAGCACAGGAAATATGAAAGAAAAATTGAGTATGTAGAAACTGCAGTGCTAACAGTGTCTAATAAGGCATTGTTCATACTACTGGAAAACTTGGTTCCACAGGGAGATAACAGTAATCTTAATATGACTTATAAATAAGCATTCTTTGAAACATGGTTTGACTTCTGCTTCAGAAACTGGCATGAATAATATCCTAATGAGAGGAGCCTCAAACCTCACTTAGGCCATGTCTACACTTACCATGATCGATGCAGCAGGGGGTCAATTTAGTGGGTCTTCACTAGACCCGCTAAATTGACCATAGATCGCTCTCCCATC
Organism: Terrapene triunguis; assembly: GCF_002925995.2. NCBI lineage: Eukaryota > Metazoa > Chordata > Testudines > Emydidae > Terrapene > Terrapene triunguis. The sequence goes on from NW_020664381.1 coordinate 7,224,135, forward strand.
GACTCCAGTACTCCACCAGAACAAGAAGAGTTTCTCCCATCAACCCAGTGTGGTGTAGACGCTGCAGTGAGTTGACCTAAGCTACGTTGACTCCAGCTACATTATTCACACAGCTGGAGTAGCGTAACTTAGGTTGACTTACCCCAGTAGTATAGACAAGGCCTTAGTTGGTAATTTATACCTACCTCCTCTGCTTAATCCACATTCCTGTCTCTGGAGGACATATAGAAAGGTTGAAATACACCACTCTGTAAGGAGTGAGGGGCAGGCTAACAATTAAAGGAGCATTCCCATCTAGTCAGGTTCTGCATTTAAATATGACTACATTAATAACATTTCATTTAAAAGACACCAATTGTTTCTATCGTGTCAGCAAATTGGTAGATCACCAAAAATCTGATTCTTTTTTAAAGGCTCATATAATCAAGAAAAGATGCAAGAAACTGGATGTTTTAAAAATTAAATCATCAGTATCCATAGCACAAATGCTGTCTCAAACTTACGAATGGGAACAAGTCTCTCAGAAACAGATGGAAGATCTATGGGAGTTGGGCAGAAGCAGCGCTGTTTATAATTAATGGTAAAGTTGATTAACCATTAGAACAAACTACCAAGGGAAATGGTGGATTCTCCAGCTCTTGATGTCTTCAGATCAAGACTGGATGCCTTTCTGGAAAAGATGCTTTAGTCTAACAAAAGTTATTGGGCTTAGTATAGGAGTCATGGGATGACATTTTATGGCCTGTGATATACAGGTGATGAGACTAGATGACACTAATGGTCCCCTCTAGCCTTAAACTCTATCAGTCTATGAAACCTAGGAAGAATCCAATCTTTAAACAATGTTACAAGAATTTTTCACCACATCTCATCTCCTCCATGTCCTCTATCAAGGAAATTTTGAAAATTTTGGCAACTTTAACATAGTAAGCGGCAATGGCACTGGGATCATACACACTTTTGTATATCCCCCCACACACACTTTTTAACATGGGTGTAATTTGGGAGGTGGCATTCCCCCCCCCAAACTGCAAGTTCAATGAGCTTGTTGCCCTGCATGCTGTTTAAAACACAGCACCTAAGTTCCCTCTAAGCTGCACGGCCGCGCAGCAGGCTATTAAGGCCCATGCAGACGTGCAGCCAGGGAGAGGCGCCTCTCCCCTGACCCTGGTCCCACCGAAGCTACCGCAGCCAAGGAGAAGGGCCTCTCCCTCAACTCTGGCCCCGCCGGAGCTGCCATGAGGGGGAGAGGCGCACCCCCCAGCCCCAAGCTGCCATGTCAAGAGAGAGCTGGGGAGAGTTCTCTCTCCCTGTAGCAGCCCCAGGGCAGCCTGCACCCCAAACCCTTCATCCCTGGCTCCACCCCAGAGCCCACATCCCCAGCTGGAGCCCTCCCTCCCCTCCCCCCACACCACAACCCTCTGCCCTAGCCCAGTCCCCCCTCCTGCACCCCAAACCCCTCATCCCCAACCCCACCCCAGAGCCCGCATCCCCAGTCAGAGCTCTCACCCAGCATCCCAACCCTCTGCCCCAGCCCTGAGCCCCCTCCCACACTCCGAACCCCTCAGCCCCACCCCCACCACACATCACCTCCATATTGGTGCACATAACAATTCATTCCGCACATGGATATAAAAAATTAGAGGAAACGATGCACAGCACCCAGAGGGGGCATGTTTCCAGTCAAATTGCTTATATGGCAAAAAAAAGAAAATTATTTTTCATAGGACACTGAGTCAGCAGTACTTAATCTGCTTGACATGATGTAGGAGGGGCAAATTTATGGGCCTTCTCTATGTTTAAAAAAAAGAGTGATATTTTTAATTTTTTCCTACTGTAGATTAGACCTGAGGAAGAATCTAATGCCTGAACCAGGAAGCAACTGAGCCCATGAGACATTTTGGTGACATTTTGGGATTTTTTTCCATTGTCATTTTTTTATTTCCAGTGTTTTTGGGGGGGAAAAATAGACTACTTTTTATAAAACTTTGGTTAAAAACCATTTATTTAGCAAGAACTTTGTGGCAAAGTCTGATTTCTGAAGCAGGAGGACACCAATTAAGTTGCTGATCCTGCAAACGCTTATATGCGTGCTTAACTTTATGCAGGAGAGCATAAATCAATGGCCAAAGTAAATCAAATGCCCTGCTCCCCTAGATCCTAGGAGATCTCAGTGGCACATGAGTAAAGTTAAATATGTGCATAGATGTTTTCAGGATTGGGATATCTCATGGAATTTCTGGACTTTTTACTTTCTGGCCTCATGGAAATGCTTTAATGCATGTTTACAATACAAATATTTTTGGTAAAACCATTTACCAAAGGCTCCCATTGGTTTCATTGTGAGCAGGATATGGGGTCTACCATATTTGCCATGAAAAAGGTACAAAGTTTCTGGACATTTTGGACCACAGCCTTTTTTACAATTCTCAGAGGTCATCAGAATGCTGTGTGCAAGGGTGATTATTATACTGTGATTGGGTTTGTGTAGTCTGGAGAAGAGAAGACTGAGGAGGAACATTATAACAGTCTTCCAGTATGTAAAAGGTTGTTATAAAGAGGAGGGTGACAAATTATTCTTCCTAACTACTGAGGATAGGACAAGAAGCAATGCGCTTCAATTTCAGCAAGGGAGGTCTAGGTTGGACATTAGGAAGAACTTCCTAACTGTCAGGGTGGTTAAGCACTGGAATAAATTGCCTAGGGAGATTGTGGAATCTCATCATTGAAAGTTTTTAAGAGCAGGTTAGACAAAACTTAGTCCTGCAGGGGACTGGACGAGATGACTATCAAACTCCCTTCCAGTCCTACATTTCTATGATTTAAGATAATATACAGTCAAAGGCATTACTCTTCTAAGGCTCTAGGGTCAGGGACAGGGAGGAGAGGCCATTTCTAATAAGATTATTCTTGGCACGCACACGCCATCCACTCAACTTCTCCCTAACAATAAGTCACTAATACTATCTTACCAACTTTTCTTCCCACTGCCCTGCTGATTTACCTTGACTCCAACCTGGAACGACAACCTCTGGAATGAACGGGTAGCTCTATGGCTATGCCCATGAAATCCCTGGCTTTTTGCTGAGGCTTACCGAGGGTGCTAGCCAGTGCCAATAGTACTTTTGACACTCGCCTGCTAGGAACCACACTGCGAGCATAACCCTGCTGCACACAGAATACCAAAGAGCCACAGGATCATAGCTGCTTTCAGTTACTACTGATTTGGGCTAGATTCAAACCAGTGACCTTAGAGTGAAAGTCACTATGACCGTGCCCCTGAAGTTGACTCATTATGTCAAATTCTGTTCTCCTTACTCAGCCTGTATCGTAAATAATAAACAATGCCTTGGGCCTACTGTACTACTGTCCCAGCCTAAGATCTGGCCGTTTCCTTGCCGATGGTAGTCCTTCCTTTGGCACAAACCTAAACCCTCCTAAGATGAGTCTGACCAAGATCGAAGTTACACTGGTTGATTTTTCTTCCATTGATTTTTTTCCCCTTGTGGCCTGGCATGTCTCAGGTAATTTTTTCCTCAATATATGAGCAGGTTTTGCTTATACAGGATTACAGGGATTACTAAAGAAAACTGCTTGCACTTTCCAGCAGCTGGCGTGACTTGCAATGCCCTGCACTAGTAAATAGTTAATGAGTTGGGGGATCAAATAATTTTGGTTTGATTCACATCCAGCATGCTGACACAGCATCAGTCTTGTGTCTAAACTCTGAACAACTTGGGCGCAGTCCCATACCCACCAGCAGCTTCCAATACTCCTCTGTGTAAACACACAGATTGCTCCATGGGAAAAGGGAGGCTGGTGTCTGTTTTTCCCAGAGTTCCTACACTTCTCTTTGGTCAGCGTGAGGTGTGGATCTCTCCCATTTCTCCACACACACCCTTTACTCCATTGCTACCCTTCATCATCCTTCTCTCCAGGGAGCCCATTATTACCACTCCTCTACCAGCTGAGAGTTAACTATTGATCAAGGAGATACCCCTTTCCACTCACCCACCTCCTCTCCAGTGCGACCTATTGCTGGTATTTCTAAGGTGCCTGTCACCTTGGCATTTAAAGGGTGAATGTGTTGCCCCATAGCACTTGCAGCCTACGGACTGAGAGAATGGGACAGATGCCCATGTTAATCCCAGATAATGACCATCTTGCTCTTTACATTTTCCTCAGTCATACATATTGTAAGTTGCACATGTGAATAGACAGCGTGGGTTAATATACAACATTTTCCTTCTGCCTTTCAAGTCCAAAAACAGGGCTCTGAACAACCTTCAATATAGGTTGTAGGTTTGCAGCTGAACCCTCTCCGCCCTACCTCATCCCTCAGAAATTCAGCTGCTGCTTAAAGGTGACCTGAAAAGGAAACTCAGAATTGAGTTAAAGCCTTTAAGCCCCAGTTTATAGTCTAAATGCCCCCCAGAATGCCAGCATGGGAAAGCTTTCACCACCGGACTCAACTTAAATTTACTTCTCAAACTGTTTTAGGCTCTGTCAGAGTCTACTGCTTTTCCCGAGAAATGCTAGAAATGTTCCAAAATGCATCATGTACCAGTGTTTCTCAACCCTTTTTGATACCAGGGACCGACTTGCTGCCTTCCTAAACTGTCTCAAGGAGCTCTCCGGGACTGGAGCCACTCCATGAACGGGTCATTGAGAAACACTGCTCTACCAAATCTAAGTTACTAGAAGAGCCTGCAGTTGCTAGATTCTCATATCAATAACTATCCAGAAGGACTCTTTTGACCTAGTAAGGTATCTATAGGTACATTCTTTAAACAAAAGGTAAATTGCATCCAGCATCTCTTCGGCACATATCTGACTATTGACGTCAATGAGAGTTTTGCCATTGACTTCAGTGAGGCCAGGATTTCACCTTTGAAGACTTTAATAAGAGGATGCTACATAGAATTTATCTTCCTGTAAGCAAGCTTCATTTGAGAACCTGAGCAGGTTGATGGTGACCCTTTCCAAATAGCCCTCAAAAGAAACCAAATAAATTACACAAGTTAAAAAGAAAAACTCATCCACAATATTTCTTTAAGCCAGAGAGTGGGCAAACATACATGTTTTGGCTTCAGAGTCAATTTTCACTTCTAAAGCATCTAAACAGGGTGAGCCGTAGGATGCTGGGAAAGACTAGCAAAAGGATTCTTTCCCCCTTGATGTCCCCCCTCTTCAGCAGAGAGAGAGGTGCAGTGTTGCCAACCTCCATGATTTTATCATGAGCCTCATTCATTATATTTGGTGTTTTTCTTAAAACTCCAGCTCTTGGAGTCAGATGATTATGTGAGAATCTCAACTTTCCTTTTAAAATGATGTTTCCAGCCATCCTGGATGTACAAAGAAGCTTGAAAAAGTGACTGCTCAAGACTGAAAAGCAGAAGGCAAATGAAAAGAACCCCACTTTAAAAAAAACTGACAAGAAAGCTCAGCTGTCACTGGGCCGCTTGGGGGGCTCTAGCTAGAGCCTCATGATCCCCCTGGGCTCCCTGCTCCGAGCTGGGCTGCGCCCACCCCACTCCCCTGTCATAGCATGTCTGCCCCCTGGCTCCCCGCTCCCAGTCCAGCTGCTGCCCAGGCTCCCCACTGCCAGCTGGGCAGCTGCCCGGAGGTTCCTGGCTCCCCGCTGCCGAGAGTCCAGCTGCTCCCCCTGGCTCTTGGCTCCCTGCCACAGCCGGGCTCCCAGCAAAGAGCTCTGCACCTGGGGTCCAGGCAGCTCCTGAGTGGGAGCCGGGAGCCTTGGGCAGCCGCTGGGCTCCCCCCAGGGAACAGGGAGCCCAGCCTGGTTCAGAGCTGGGAGTGGGGAGCTGGTCAGGCACAGCCTAGCAGCTGCCCAAAGGCTCCCACCAGCTGCCCAGAGGCTCTCCGCTCCCCACTTCCTGCCAGGAGCCCGATGGTGGGGAGCAGGGAGCCCAGGGGGACAGCCGAGCTCCTGGCAGCAGGGAGCTGACAGCCCGGGGCGGGGGGGGAGGGGCAGCCAGGCTCCTGGTGGGGAGCTGCCAGCGAAGCTGAGACCCAGGCTCTCAGCCCCCCACACTGCCCCCTCTTAAGTCAGTGGAAGCGCTCCTTTTGAGAATGCGAACCACCGACCCAAGGAGGGTAGTGTGGACATGAACCACCACAGAAAAGTTGACCTAACATAGGTTGACTTACATTTCTAGTGTAGACATGCCCTTACACAGAGCCCTTCTTCAGGTCTGGGAAACACGCATCACAGCTAAATACAAGGTGGAACAGATTGTCTAGCATAAGTAGTTAACACATATTTCAAGGGACCATTCAAGGTAAAGTGGTCCATTAACACCCCTTCGTTATCCTGGGACTACTGCATCATTTGTATCACCAATGACAGATGATACCTAAGACTCTGGGCTACACGGGCTCCAGCAGCAAGCCATACATTTATATGTAGTAAAATGTATGAAAGCTGTCATTTTAATTATTCCTTGGAAGACTTTTGAAAGAATACAAAGTTTTTGTATCCACTTGCTTTTGCCACAACCAACTCAGGCAACAGCTTTGACACTTGACATTTTGTTCTTCTTAAGCAGAAGAGTGGTTGGGAGCATGATAATCCCTTTAAAATGCTTAATTAATCTCCAAAATAATGGCGTTCTGCTGGCACTGAGGATCAAAGGCCTTTAAGTTCACACCACTACCAAATAGAATTTGTACAGGCTAGTCTGATGCTAGGAAGATGCCTGAGTCTGGCTCTATAGAACTAAATCACTGCATGCACAAAAGTACGGGTGCAAAAGCGGAGGCTGTGGTGAGGTCCCTTTGAAAACTTGCCCTTAAGTACTATTCTAGTACAGTACCCTGAGTCCGTGGTGCTGAAGGAACTCCCGGAGATGCAAGATGCAGTGAGTGGGTGGATGTGTGAGCGAACAGGAATGTCAGCAAAGAAGCAAGGGAGCAATTTAAGACAGAACAAAGGGTCTGCTCGCTGAAACCATATGTGCATACTTGTTATCTGACTTTAAGATAGCCAATGAGAACCGCTGCTGAGCTGATGGAAGAGCTGTCAATCAGCATTTTAATACTTAGCCACCTCAGTGTAGTGCTCCAAGATTCTCAGATGACAGGGACTATGTAAGTAAATTATTATTTCTAGGAGTATAAAACTACTTCCTTTTCAGCCTTGAGAGCACAAGCTAAGGAAGGCTATAAATAATTTCAACATCTGTTTCTCTAGTTAATAAAGATTAATTTTTTTTTAACGTGCCAATGATTTTTGACATTTTAATGATTTGGAAGTGGTTTGGCGGTACCGATTCTGTCAGCTATCCAGCTGACTCTACACTCGTGAAACTGTATTCCTGAAGATCAAGAGTCTCTCACAGCTCATTGAGATGAATAAACATTTAACGATCACAAAAGGCAACTGACACTGTACCCAAACTTATTACCGGAAGGCTAAGATTTCCCTGACACTACAAGTGGACATTTATGTTCACTCGGGATAGAGTTACTATCCAAGTTTCTCATATGGCAGACTCATTGGTCAACTTGCTGAAAACCATAATTACCTGAGTGTAAGCGAGTTTTTTGGTGTACGTGAACGTCCACTCCAAAGGTTCCAGTTACATACTAGCTTCCCAGAATAGCTAACTACAGGTCTGGATCACAGGGCTATATTTGTAACCCAAAAAACCATAATGTTCACATTGGAAAGCATCAATTATGAAGAAATGGGTACATACTGTTGTGAACCAGCTTTTTAATTAGTTGACTGTTTACATACAAAGCCTGTGATTAATAAAGCACAACGCTTATTTAGGCATGTATGGGTCCAGAAAAAGTTTGCCTTTGCTTGGTATTGTATCAATCCTCTTTATAGCTGCAGGGACTAGTGGTAGCTAAAAGGAGCACATTAGACAGTAATATCTTGAACATCTCCTTAAACTTTATTTTGTGGCATACTGGTCATCTTTTCCCTTAATATTGGGATAGTTGAATTTCTACATACTGTCTCTCAAAGAGCCTTGTGATATTTCCACTATCCAGTTGCTTTGGACTTTGGGCCCCAATCCTGTTCTTCTTGGAATCCCTGAGAGTTCTGCCATTGATTTTATGAGAGTGGGATCAGGCTTTCCAAAGGAAGAGGGACAAAAGTCTGTGACCTTTTTAGGCCCCAACCCTACAATGGCTTATGCATGCACTTAATATTAAGCACCCATCCAATAAATACATGGTTTATTCGTTTTGAACATGTACTTAAAAGCTAGGGATTGAAGCCAAAACTAGGAAGAAATCAGATTTTACATTTCTACACTATACTCTCAAAAGGCATTAGGATAAAAGCAGCCTTACTACATTTATACGCATACAGGCTCTATTGGCAGTCTCCTCTCCCCCATTTTGCAATTGCGTTTTTTGTTACAACAAAACACAGAACACAAGATCCCAGCCTAAGGCAAAGCTTTATTAAACCGGATCCAAACATTTGCAGTGTTTCACACACAAAAATATGTCTACAGCAAGCAACATTTGACCGTGATCTGCCAAAGAAAGTTATGTGTGTTCACACTCTAGTGTCGTGTAATAGGGACAAACAAGCTACCTAGTTTTAAGATGGAACTCAAATTTATAAATGGGTTTACATGAAAGGGTTGCCTGCGATAACAGGGACTGGACAGAACTAAGGAGATTCCTTCCTGTCCTGTGTTCCCTTTTTGGTTTCTTGGATGTGCAAAGGGTTAAATAGTTTGAAAAGGTGGCTGTGTGAATGAGATTCTGCCTTATTTCAGATTAGACATTCTTGTCGTTGTTGTAGGAATCGGTGGTTGCGGGGAAAATAGCGGGATTATGACTTTTTCTCCCCTTTTGCTGGTCACATTTAAAAAAAAGGAGAATTTGTTCTTCTCTTTCACCTCATTTTTAATAAAATTTCTTATGGCTTCAGCAGGGGTCGGCAACGTTTGGCACACGGCTCGCCAGGGTAAGCACCCTGGCGGGCCGGGCCAGTTTTATTTACCTGCTGACGCGGCAGGTTTGGCCGATCGCGGCCCCCACTGGCCGCGGTTCGCCATCCCAGGCCAATGGGGGCGGCGGGAAGTGGCGCGGGCGAGCGATGTGCTGGCCGCGGCTTCCCGCC